>NC_086176.1:37785535-38088035 GCF_023053635.1 Elgaria multicarinata webbii
TAGAAAATGCAAAGGTTTTCTTATGTGTAGGTTTCTTTTTTGCAAGTTTTTTACTAAGTATTTCCATGTTCCAATCACCCTTTCTCATCAAAACCAGATAAAAGCATTATAAATTGTCATTTAAAACTTAACAGAATAAAAAGCAATATAAACGTCAAAATTTCACTATATGTTAATTAACACAAACCTGTGTTTATTTGACTTATGTTTGTGCCAATATAGCAAACACTTCATGGTTGCAACATTAAGTAATGGCTTGCATGTGTTGAAAAAGCTATCTTTGATCAAATACCACTGATAGAGGTTTCAAACTACCCTAAATGTAATACTTTTCCAAGCAGTTCACACATTCTGCTGCAAGTCAAAAGGGTTGTGCACACATTTATGAATCAGTCCTTAGCCCCAGGCCCAAACTCCTAATTAAAGCCTCCTGAGGGTAATTGCCTCCTGAAGCAACTGAGGTGAAATAAGGGGAAAATACATTCCCCAAAGATCTCCAGAGACATATAGACTCTTATAGAAGACAGTCATGTGCTAGCACTTGTGGCACAGTCAAGACCACAAGGAGCTTGGTTGCTTCAGCGTTTGAAACTTAAAATGGCAAAGACAGAATTGCTTGTTTTTCCTCCGAAACCGTCTCCCTATCTTTCATTCTCTCTTACCGTCAATGATGTTACACTTACTCCAGTCAAGGAAGCACATAGTCTTGGCTTTATATTTGACTCCTCGCTCTCCTTTATTCCTCATATTGAGGCAGTCACTAAATCTTGTCATTTTTTCCTATATAATATTGTCAGGATTCAATCATTTTTGTCTGTCTCTTCTGCCAAGAAGAGGTTCATGCACTGGTTTTTCTCTCTGGTGGACTATTGTAATCTTCTTCTGACTGGCCTTCCTTCTTCTCACATCAGTTTGTTGGTTTCTATTCACCACTCTGCTGCTAAGATCATTTTCTTGGCTCATCGCTCTGACCATGTTACTCCACTTCTGAAATTTCTTCATTGGCTTCCAATTCACCTCAGAATCCAATATAAACTTCTCCTGTTGACCTTCAAAGCCTGTCACGGTCTAGATCCTTCCTATCTTTCCTCTCTCATCTCACACTATTACCTCACTCATGCTCTTCACTCTTCAAATGCCATGTTTCTTACCTGCCCAAGGGTCTCCACTTCTCTGCTCAGCTTCGTCCATTTTCTCTCACTGCCCGTTATGCCTGGAATTCCCTTCCAGAACATTTTGTGGACCACAAGTTCAATTACAATTTTTAAAGCTCAGCTGAAAACTTTTCTTATTTCTATTGCTTTTAGAACTTGATTTTGACCTTACTTTTATATTGTTAGTTTTACTCTCCCCTGTGCCTGTTTGGTGCATTCCTTTCCCTTTCTTATTGTTTTATTACAATTTTATTAGAATGTCAATCTAGGCGGCAGCTATTTTATTGTTTTACTATGTACAGCACCATGTACACTGATTGTGCTATATAAATAATAATAATAATAATAATAATAATAATAATAATAATAATAACCACTTAGTTAAAGAAGTTCATCAAGATAGCGGTTAAGTTTTCCTAAGAAACCTCCATCTAACACAACCCATCTGCGGAGAATATCATTGTTTCTGATGAGAAACATTTTCTTAAATAGTATTTTTCCCACCTGGGTCATTGCTGGGAGGACTCAACTTGAGTGCAATGCATCAGAACTTGTTGCCGGAATAAAATCCAAAGCAACCCCAAGTGCATCTGGCGGGCAGAATTTTGTCCTAGAAATTCCTCAAAAAGCAAGCCAACATTGGAAGCGCTGAATTAACCGTTCCCCTCTCATTGGGATATTGTAGAAGGTTAAAGCAGGCTGCTGTGCTGTTGTCAATATGTGAAACACCACCACTGCTGGGGCAGGGCGTTGACTCAGGTTATGCACAGTAGTTTAATAAGTTATACACAGACCCCATTCAGAAGACATCTTAAACCATGGCTTTAACCATGGTGATTAAGCCACAAAGCCGGGCCTTGTTCAGAAGACACTTTAAACCATGGCTTGGCTTTAACCACAGTGAATAAGACTTTTAAGCTAAAATATGCTGATATTTGTGGTATTTTGATCCTGCCACTTTTACTGTTTGCCCAACTGCATTTTGCCTTCAGTCCCACCCACCACTGGAATGTGGCCCTTGAGAGCTTCTCAGAAATTGAATTTAACCCCAGGCTACAAGAGTGTCTGCGCCCATCCTGTGAAGAAATGCTTCTAAAAAATCCTTTTAGAATTTTAGAAATTCACAGCTGCTAGTAATTTGAAACCCCAAAATGGCATGTTACATTGGGCTCTCTAGAACCTTTTTCCTTTTCTCTCAAATGTTAACATTGCCTTCTTTCTGGGTAGAAAGCACTTTTCTTAGCATAAACCCAGAGAAGTTACTTATCTAATTAATATGAAACATGAACTAACATCAGGCAAGCGAAGTGATAACCTGCAGAGACAATGGTACTTCCTCTCCAATTCCAACTCCTGCACAGGTCAGTAGTATTAATGAAATACAAGGTCTTGTTTTACTCTGGAAAGTTTTCTTAATGCTTTGAAATGCCTTTCATACTATTGAAATAGTTAAAATAATCTACAAATTATTCCATTTTTAACATTTCTCTCTGGATCCCATTAAAACATTTGCACAACTACATGTATACCAAATAAAAAGATATTTTGACAAAGTTAAACCTTATAAAAACCTTGTATGAGCAAATAAGTTATGGAGTTAATTCTCTTGACGCAATTGGGGAAGCCAAGAACCACAATTATAAAACCGAGCTAGGTACATTTGAGAAGGATATGTACAGTGAGGTTTAATAAGAGGGCTTTGTAGTTAACTACTGGACAAGAATTAGATTTCCTCCATTTTAGAATTCCCTCTCCCTTTTCTTTCTGATGCTTTTGCTGGAAACAGACTATCCAAAGGCTAGGCCTTGTGGAGGCCCATTCCTAGCTTTCTGGTTATTTGGCTCCCTCTGGATCACCTGTAGATTCTTTTTTATTATTATTTAAGGGGGTTAGCCAGTTTCTTCCTTTGATGTTTCCAGGTGCAGGGTAATTATTTCATGGTTTCAGGGAAAAGGTCAATATGTAAATTGAAGTTGCTTAGCAACTAGTAGAGGCCACAGAAGCATGTGGTATATCTACAGGCTGATACCCTAGGTAAATGTTCAGGTGGCCCATTTAAAGCCCTTTTTTTGGGGGGGTACCACTTCCCAGTGACAAAATCTCTGGACTTATGCTATAAACATTAAACAATTTTCCCTAGTGGACTTTGTGGAGACTCTAGGTTCTGGTGTTAGGAAACTTCTTTCTTCCAGCTAAAACTACTTGGGCCACAACTAGACCTAAGGTTTATCCTAGGATCATCCAGGGTTCGCCCCTGCCTGAGCACTGGATCCCCTGTGTGTCACCTAGATGAACAGGTTTGACCCCTGGATGATCCAGGGATAAACCTTAGGTCTAGCTATGACCTTGGTGACTTCTTTTTTTCACCTTTGTTTGCAATATGTGGCATGTCTTAAATATTTGAGCCCCTTTGGCATATATTAGGGTGCATCTTATCCAGCAGTGTTTTTTTTTAGTATGCTACTTCTATTTTCATGAGGAAGGACGCCGTCATTGAAGACTTTCAAGTCTTGATTCACTGCTCAGGTTCAAAGTTTTACATAGCCTTCCTGAGCACTGCCTGCCCCTTCTCTTTCATTTTCAAAGCCTCTATCTTTCTTTTGTTTTGTTTTTCTCCGACTGCATCATGAATTTGTGCTAATCCAGCCAGCCAGGGATAGGCAACTTAGTATCCTCCAGACATTTAGGACCAAAACTCCCACAATCACTGTCCACTGGGCATTCTGGCTAGGGCTTATGGAAGTTTTAGTCCAAAACATGTGGAGGGCACCAGGTTGCCTATCTCTGACTTAGACACTTCAGTAATTGCATGACCTTTCAGAAGAAGAAAGAAAGAAAGAACATCTGACTAATTTACTACTATGATCGTGAAAAACACACAAAGGTAGCCATGTTGGCCATATCAAAAATATTAGTGTAATGCCTTTATTAGGCTTTATTATTAGAATGGAAGCCTATCTGAGTAACAGCTCAAGGATCCACTATTTTTCATTTTTGTTACCAGCAACTCTAGGGCACAGCTCAACATCCAACTGTGTAAACTTCACATAACCTGTGGAGATTCATTTTAATATCTGCAATCCCTCCTCCCGAACTTCATCTTGGGATTCTGAACATGCAAACGCTGCGATTTCACCATGATATGTTGTGTATTTGTTTTTTCTTTCTTCTCCATCCCAGCCCACCTCTCCCAAACCTGCTTTTTGTCATATCTTGCCTGATGATGAGATCTGAAACCTTTCATATTTTTTTTTTGCGATCTTGTATATTTTAGTGGTACCTAATAAAGGTATTGCACTAATATGGACTTTGGAATTTCTTATCATGATTTCAGGTATTTCAGTATTCCTTCTTAAAGCCTTCCCACCTCCCATTTCCCCCACACACTTTGGCATTCTGCATCAATTTTTTAGGAGTCTGCATACTCAGCTTTCTTCTTTTTTTAAAGCAAGCAAGTAATGGAGAAAAAGCAGTCATGTTCAGGAAATGCACAAAGACTTTTCTAGACATGGTAGCAAACTAAAACTCAAGCAATCCTAAACATGGTTACTGGGAGTATAAGCTCCACTGGCCCCATTGGGATGCCTTCCACATAAACTTGCTTAGGATTATGCTGTATATGTGAAAAGAGTTATTAAACTCACCGCTTATTCTTAAAATGTCATAAACTTTTTGCTGGCTTCTTGTATCATAATTATATTTTGTAATCTCTTTTGGTATGTGATAAGTGGTCCTGCGGCTTTGGTATTTAAATGTTTACATACATTTTAGTGTCAAGGAGCTGGGTTTGATGAGATTCAGGTTCCTATGCCTGAAGCTTCATGATTGAAGCAGCTATGCGTGATACATCAATTGAAACTCTAATCTATATAAAGAGGAGTGATATACTGACAGCCCATGAAGATCTGAAATATCTAAAATGATATCTGAAACTGCAGGGTGAATCAATTACATTTTCTTATTGACCATAGGGCAACTAGTAGTGGTTTCAAATACAAGAAAGAAGATATAGATTAAACGTTGGGATGCCTTTCTTAGTTATAAGATGAGTTCAGCCATGATAATGGGCCCATTCAGAAGACACCTTAAACCATGGCTTTAACCACGTGCTTAAAGCCATGATTTAAGGTGTCTTCTGAACTGGGCCAATGAGTTGTCTTCTAGGGAATACTTCATCAAAACCACTGAAGGAATAAGATTCTGTTAAGGGTAGTTTAGATGTAAATTCTGTCTTAAGGGAGTTTTACTAGATGATATATGACATCTCTTCCAACAATTTTCTAGATTTTAATGGGATCATTTCCCTTCTACTTCATGTTTGGATAAGCACGTAGGGATTAAGAGTACATGTAAAATCAGTTTGTAGGCATAGCCTGGAGATTTGTCATTCTTGGTTTTCAAAGATATTAAATACTAACACAGCCTTATCCCTAATTTTAAAACCTGGTAATAAAGCCTATTTACTTATCTGCACCTTTGAAAAGGATTAGCAGCTCTCATTCCTTTGATTACCTCTAAGGGATCAACATAGAGACCATCAACTAACCATGTGTATATTTTTCAGGAGGTTATGATTTTATAATAAATAAAGTATAATTTCCTCCCCACTTATCTTCTGCTTTAGGTGAAAGCATTCATTCGACAATAGCCGTGTGGAATGACATTTGTTAGTCTTTAAGGTACCATAAGAGTTTTTCTTGCTTTGGTGCCACAAACTAACACAGCTGTCAGCTATCCCTCTGGAAAACGCCATTAGCTACTCATAGAGCGTCATCACAAAGGAGAAGATCGCATTTGCTTACCGTTGCTTCTCCACCCATGCGTTTGTCCCTCATCACTTCCTATTTTGAAAGGGGAAGTAAACAACTTACACATGGCCCATTCAGTGGGCCATTTTGATCCCGCTGCTTCTCCTGCACACAGCAGGAGATAGTGGCAAATTCCGTCTTTAAAAATAAGTCAGACTTACTGGGGTGTTTTTTTTTGTGGCGTGAAGAAAGCTAGAAGGGTTGGGAGGCACACGGGACACAGACAACATCTTGAGAGGGACCTGCACAAATCTATGAGTGCCCAGTAACGACCGTGCAATAAAATGTTCATCTGATGGAGCTCTTAGTAGTTATTACTGGTTATTGCTGGCACTAACCCATCACTGCTTATAATGATTTCACATTAATTATTTCTGATGTACAGTGTGGTGATCTTACACAGGGATGGGCAACTTGTGGCCTTCAAAATATCTGGAAAGCTACAAGATGTCCATTCCTGATCTTACACAGGGATTTTTCATTGCATATAAATAAATTGGGAAGCCACAGAAAGCCACTGCTTTCTAGAAGGTATCTATAAAATCATCACATGTCAAGATGCACACTAGAGTTCCCCACTAACTTCTACATGAAGGTGTTACGAATAGGTATTATGGGACTTAATAATACTGTTCAGGGTTGAGTCAAATAATAACCTGCCATCGATTTCAGTGGGAGTGTTAAGCACATGCCTATCTGTCTTCTTCTGTTGAAATTAGATGTAGGAGTGCTTATCCTTGGCTAAATTGTGCCCTATTTTTACGTTAAATGAGGAACATCTGAAAATAAATTGGTTGAAACTACAAAAACACCAGCCCTTCGGCTTTCAGGGCTCACTAATGGTGTACAGCTTAGGTGCATTATAATGCAATGGAATTATGTCTGTGAGGCATTGGGAGGTGCAAGAGACAGATAATGATCTATTCAAGACATTATCCTGATCCTATCATTGGTCTGATCCGCTATGATAATTCGTATGTTCTAAATCTTACTTTTCAGTTTAACCTGTAGCTTTACCATGACCCACTTTAGCTTTTTCTTCTTGCTGTTTTTTGTTCGTTTGTTTTCTACCATTAATTGCCCTTGTTTTTCCTTTGCCTTTCCTGACATTCATCAGATAAAAGTTGTTGTTGTTATTTGCATTTATATACCACCCCATAGCTGAAGCTCTCTGGGCGGTTTACAAAAGTTTAAAACAGTAAACATTAAAACAAATATACAAAGTTTAAAAACATAAAAGCATAAAAACACAGTATCCTTATAAAAACAGCTATTCTGGGGTCCGTTAAAAACAAACCAACTCAGCATATGTTGTTAAATGCTGTTAAATGCCTGGGAGAAGAGGAAGTTATTCCTATAGGTTCAATTTATCTTCTCTCCTTCTCTCTTTTTTCACTGAGGCAAACAAAATTATGTTGTAAATTGTGAAGTATAGTCTCTGACTTAACTTTTTATCATTCTGAAGGATTCCGTTTTGTATTTGCACACATTTCTACAGTGAAAGAAAACTCACTTTTCATATAGCTTTAACTGTTGTGATGAAGAGGGAATTTCACCAGGTGTGCATGCATACAAATGACAACATCTGCTGAAATTCCCTTTTCTATACAACTGTTAAAAATACAGGAGCCCTGTCCTCCTTTCCATATGGTCACCCTAATAGGCTATGTGGGTGTGTGGGAGGGGTCGGGGTCTGTGCCATAGAGGTAACTGTGCAGTGATCCTAAACGTATTCCTCTCCCCTCTGCTATTTAAATTAAGATAAAAATGCAAGGCGAAACCATGTGTTTAACATAATGTATAGTTTTTGGAGGGCCTAGCTATATGAGATGCTAAATGTGTTGCTGCCAATCAAGTCAGTTTTTTTTTTGTTTATTTCATTGCAAGTGCAGGTAGGGGGGTGATTTTATTGGGAACGCAGCTCATGGAACGTTGCCACAATTTCTGTGAAAGCTGTCACAGCAATTAGCAATAGGGGAAAATATCCCATTGGCACCATTTTCACGAAGATCATGCCTGCAGAGGGAAGGGTAAAACCTCACCTCCTCAGGTGCTTTGATCCTCATAAAAATTGGAGGAGGAGAACATGAAAAAATCAAATCAAAAATCAAACCTGCCATAATTGGCAGCATCAACATTTTGTATCAAGTGTAGTTAGGCCTTCAGGTAAAACAGATTCTTGGACTCTTTATATACACTCTTGTAAGTGGATTGGTGGTTATGAAAACATTTTGCCTTAGTGCTTTGCTTTCATCTTAAACTAAAGCTGCTGTAGGACTGCAGAGTGGAAGGGTAGCACACTCTGGCCTCTGTCACTGGCCAGGGGACCAAGGGCCACTAGGAGGCTGCACCCTTTCCATCCCAGGAGAAACATCTGGCAAATGGAAGACGTCTGTTCCCAGAAAAGGAGAAATGGCAGAGAGGTTGCTTCTTCCCTCTCTGCCAAAAAGCATGTGGTGACTCCAGCTGCCATTTGCCATCAGACTGCACAGCTGAAGGGAGAACCTGACTGGGTTCAGACAACACAATAACCAACAGTGGTTTAAATAGTTGGCTGTTGGTTATTTAACCCACCATGGGTTATCATGTTGTGTGGAGGGAGTTTTTTTTAACCAACTGTTGATTATTTGGCTGAAATAACCAACGCAAATAGCCTCTGTCACCACCAAGGGGACTAAAGTTTGTTAACTTTTGTAAACCACCCAGAGAGCTTTGGCTAAGGGGTGGTATATAAATGTAATAAATAAAAATAAAAATAAATAAATAAATAAATAAAGGCTGCTAGATTGCATGAGTGTATGTTCTTAAAGGCAAGGAGCCCCACCTGTCTGGATCAGATAGTATTACTGAGAGTATGTAACTTTAAGAATTGGTACCTGAATTTGTTTGCTTTCCTCTTCCCTCTCCATTCCTTTTTTCCTTTTCCATCATGTCTATTACATTGTGAATTGGCAGGCAGGCACTGATGTGGTTCTCACATAATGACAATTTGTGGATTATTTACCTACAAATTACCAAAATCTAAGGGGTGAGTAGGTTGGCTTCCTCAAGCATGCTTGTCACTCTAACAACCTACAATCGCCTCATTGGTAGGTTGTTAAAGTAATGTCTGAACCCAGATTCTCTAGGTTGTTTAGAGACTAAACAATCCAGAGCCAACTCAACAACAAAGCATGGGTTAACTCTGGGTTGTTTAACTCCCTAAACAACCCAGAGTATCTGGGTTCAGATGTCATGCTAACAATCTACAAACAAGGTGATCATATGTGTTAACTTGAAAGGAGAACTGATGAGCGCGCTGGTGGGAGCATACTTGATCACTCCCACTCGTCCCCAACAACCAACATGATGTGCAAAACAGGCCATTGTCTTATGTTTTAGGCTATAGTCCTATACGTGATTATCTGGGAGTAAGTCCCATTGAACTCCATGAAACTTACTTCCAAATAGCTGTGCATAGTATTGCACTCTCAATATATGTACAATGTTTAGAAAATATTAGGCACTTTATAAGTGATAAATAATAATGTTCACCCAGACCATTAAGCAAAAAGATATTGCCTTTGTTTTGCAAACTTATACATTTTCATTCTGTGTGAAAAATCAAGAAAACTTTGATTTAAGTAAAAAGAGAGCAATTTCAGAGTCTTCTACTGTCATCACCACCTCCCTAGAGGAAAAGCTATTCATTCATATAGCACAAAAGAAACAAAGGTATTATTCACTCTTGCTGGTGTATCGCATGCCCTTAGTTCAGGTATCAGTTGATTTTGTGAGCAAGCTATTTTGTGATACAATCAGAAGGGTTTCTTATTTTTATTTGCACTAATGCTTTCTTATCAACATGCTAGACAGGATGTAATTATCTTGCCCTTTGTACATAGTACAACAGTGCAAGTGTATAGTCATTGTGTGCATACGTGTGCATGAAGCACATTTCTCCCCTGTAACACTGGTGTGAACTGGTCTTGTGACCTCTTCTTTTAAAAGGGAAATAGATACACCTAATGTTTATGGATTAATGGCCAGTTAGATTTGTTGAAGTAGAGGTTGTGCTTATGGAAAGGAGTGTTTAACCTCTTAAGTTTTATGGGTGCATTAAGCAAAACTTTCCCATTCCTCCTTCTGCTGCATGAGGGAATCGCTGAATGATTATGTTGTCTTATCTGAGGGGACTCAACACACTTTCCATTAGGCTCCATAATTTTGTCTAGGAACCAAGAGAAAAACACATTTCTAACCCTAACATTAAAGGAGCAGCTGATTGGTAACTACATCTCCAAATTAAAGAATGTGAAAAGCGTGTCTCCCCCACCAACACTGGAAAAAAAACCACATATTGGGGCAGGCTTAGGCCTAAATTTTGTGATGATGACAGATCTATGTCTTCAAACAGAGGTCTGCATGAGCTGATGTAGAATTTCAGAGAGTTCACTTTTTCTTTTGTCGTAGTCTTTAAGTAAAGATGACCTGTAAGTTTCACTTTCTCCCACATTCAATTTTTTTAAAATCTCAAGTGCTTTCTATTCCAAATAAGGAGAAATGCACATATTTTAGTAAAAAATGAACTGTAATAAAATTCTTACCCACTCGAGCCTTTAAGTGGAATTGTTTATTACATGCAATGGAACTTTTTGTTCAGTAACTGTAGAAATTTTCAATCCATTTCATGAAAAGAAGACCATATTGCAGCACATGGATGCATGTTTATCTAAAGTGCACAATCCTATTCTTCCATTTTGTTCAATGGATGACTTCTACTGTCCAGACTGTGTAACAAACAACCACTTGTGTAGCAATTTAGAATATTTTCTTATTCATTTAGTAGTCATGAGCGAGGAGATCCTGCTTTGCAGAGGTTGGAATAGCCCTTCATTTGGTACAGTGAAGCCTTCAAACAATGTTATGCAGCGGTCGAAGTTGGACCCATTGTGCCTGCCCTGCCTAAGTGAAACCATGTCTAAATGAAGCCACCCCTAAGCACAGCCCCTGCCATGGTGTACCCCTAAAGCCCCCTAAGGGAGTAGTCTATGCACTCCTTTTCGCTGTGGACTACTCCCCCCCCCCCCCCGCCTCCGGTTTCAACTTCTCTACTGCAAAGCTACGGGCTGGTTAAGAAAGTCATCTGGTGACTGAAATTGGTATTGCAATCTTTAAACACAGAGACACATTTAAATTCATTACAATGTATTAGTGCATTAAAAACACACACAAATAAAGTCCCCTTTCTAGGCATGCCAAGTTTCAGGTGTCTAGATTCCACATTTTGGGACCTAAAATAATGACAGACAGATATCCTTTTTTATTATTATAGGTTAGAAACAAACATTTTTGCTGTCCAGGGGTATAAGTAATTTGTTGTGTATTTATGCAGCAACAAGAGCTGTTTTCTTATTTCTTTATCAGTCGTGGTGACACCTGCCTTAGTTACATCCCGATTGGATTACTGTAACAAGCTCTACGTGGGGCTGCCTTTAAAGAGTGTTCAGAAACTTCAGCTGGTTCAAAGAGCTGCAGCCAGACTGTCATCCCTCTTGAGTATAAGACCTCTCCACAAGTACAGATGTACATGTGGAGAATTCTTTCTCATAAACATCCGACAGATGTTTGACAGGCGAGACTGCTGGCTGGTGCCAATTACAGGGAGCATATAACTCCCCTGTTAAGACAGCTCCACTGGCTTCCAGTCTGTTTCTGGGCACAATTCAAAGTGCTGGTTATGACCTATAAAGCCCTATACAGCTCAGGTCCAGATTATCTGACAGACCGTATTCTCTCTTACAAGCCTGTCCATGCTTTGAGATCTTCAGAGGAGGCTCTTTTCTCGGTCCCACCACCATCACAGGCATACCTCGTGGGAATGCATGAGAGGGCCTTCTTGGTGGCTGCTCCAGGGCTCTGGAACTCCCTTTCCAGGGAAGCCAGACTAGCTCCCTCCTTGGTGTGCTTCTGGAGGCAAGCAAAAACTTTTTTATTCCGGCAGTCCTTTAGCGAATAGTCTGGACCTCTGTCTATGTATAGGATTTTATAGTTGTTACGTGTATTTTAAATATTTAATATTGAAGCACATTTAATTATATTTTTAACTTTTGTATGTTTCTATTTATAGGTTTTAATTGTATAGGTTTTAATTTTGTAAAGCCTCCTTGAGGCCCAGCATTGCAATTTCACACTAAAAGCCTTGTCTAGAAACAGCCTGAATATTTAAGTCCCATATTGTTGCCAGCCCAAAAGCAAACATTGATCCTCCTGCCCACCCTAGTCTGCAAGCCACATGTAAAATGTAGAATTTAAAACATTATCTGACTTCAAAGACCAAGGTTTGAGGTCTAGTTAATGTGTTGGTTGTAGCTGAAATTTCTCACTGAGTGCTGTCACTTCAGCATTTTGAGTGGAATTTTTTCATGTCCTAGACTAAAAGTGGACAACCTGTGGCCTCCAGACGTTTTATTCTACAACTTCCATCATCCTTCACCATTGGCTATGCTGGGTAGGGCTAATGGGAGTTGTAGGCCAAAACATCAGGACGGCCACAAGTTACTCACCATAGACTAATGTTTCAAGTCAATGAAATTTTGCATTTTCTTCATAGCTTCTCTAGCTTATTGGTGAAAGCCAGAAACATTAATTCCAGATGAGTAGATTCTTTGAAATTCAACTCCAGGCAGAACTCAAATATTTGGTTTTCCTTGGCCCATAGACCAATTCTTCAGCCCTCCACCATAGCTGCCCAATCTCCAGACCACCCTGTACCACCATGGGCCCTGCAGGAAAATTGGGGGAGGAAGGCAGGCAGGCAGATGTGACCCATCCTACTCTACCTTTTCCTTTTCCATTTACAATTTGGCCTACCTTCTCTCCTCCAGTTGCCTGGGAAAGAGAGGAGGAGGCAGGGCAGTGTGGCAGTGGCAAAGGCAGAAGAGTTGCGTGTCGGGGCTTGCAGCGGTGTCTTAACCTCTTTTACATTTTGACCAGCAGATAGCAATGATGGCCTGTCTCCCCATTCTTTCATCTTGCGCAAGCAGATACACACGTATGAGCATTATGAATAAACCAGATTTGACTTACGAACCACCTGATTTATGATCATCAAGTCCAAAGAATGTTGGTTGTTTTTCAAATGTTCTGTCTGTTTTTTGTTTGTTTTTTCATATGTCGCTTCCTAATTTTTGCTGAGGTCGGGGAGGAGGAGATGTCTTTTTAAAATGTTGTGTGTTTCCAGAGTTATCAGTCTGGAGGACTTAGCTCCCTCTCCAGGGTGTCTAGCAGTTAAATCTCCAAGTGAGGTGGTGAATGTGTCTTGTCTCAAGTGCACTTACATGCAAAAGTGCGTACATGAACACTACGGCACCATGCAGTGCACAGCCTGCCATTTCGCATGCTGGCAAAGACTTGTTTGGAATTGTTAATAACATATTGTAACACAATTATGTTTTCATAATCATGTTTTCATAATCATATTTCCCCCCTTTAACCAAAGAATTTTAAACCTGTCCAGGACAATGTCATAAACAGACACAGGACATAGAATACAGCCTTTAGCAAAGTGCAATCGTGTGTGTGTGTGTGTGTGTGTGTGTGTGTGTGTGTGTGTGTGTGTGTAAGATCAGGCAGTGATCCTTGGTATTGGAAATGGAGTTACAAGCATGTCCCTATTTTCAGGTTGGAGGGTATGCTCTGGTAACTGAGTAGCACTAACATTCCATGACCAGCCTGATCATGAGACAAGTTGAACTTGTCGGAGATTGAGAGGGCAGTGGATCAAGTGCCTGCTGCTACCAGACACCCACTTGCTCACCTGCCAGGTGGCTGGTCACCATGCTACAGTCAAACAGAAAGCCTTCTCCTGTTTTGGATGCATGCAGGCTGCACACACCCTTTCAATCTGACCTTCCCTAGTTTCTCATACTTCTGCATCACCCACTGCAGCTGCTACCACCACTCTCGCTCCAGGTCTAGCCAGCCCTTACTTCCCTTATCAGCCAAGCTAGGACTACAATTCCCAGCATCCTTTGCTCAGCCTCCATTGTTGGACCAATTGCTGTTTGCTTGAAACTGGGTGAATAGTAAACAAAATAGCAAATGTGAAGTGATACACATTCAGGCAACAATTCTAATGCTGCATATCTGTCTACCTTAGACATTTATATCCACCCCTCCAATAAATCCAAAATAAATCTGATGGAGGCTAGATCTACACTACTGCTTTATAGTGGTATTGAAGTGCACTGATAGCTGCTGGGGCTCAATCCACATTCCATATAATGCTTTCAAAGTGTTATTTCCTGCTTTTTTAATTCCACATTTGTAATGATTTGGCACAAGGTATAGATCTGGCCAGAGTCTTAACTAACAGTGAGTAACTAGGAAAAAGATACTGGATAGCTCATAATGAACTCAGTTTGTTAGAGTTATGGCAGTAAAAAAAAATAATAAACAAAAAAGAGAAAGGAAAATTCCATGTAGGATTTTTTAAGAAAGGTACTGGAAATAAACAAATGGCATCCCAATGAGGCTGCACTGGAAGGCCGTATACAGTTCTGGTCATGCCATCACAAAAAGGCAGGACCAGCCCTACCATTAGGGACTCTAAGGCACCTGCCTCAGAAAGCTCATTTTGGATGTCATAGAAGGATAGCAGATGTTAGTGAGTTTATTTATTTACTTCCTGCTATTTTTATGCACTAGGAATCTGCGTTCTAGCCCATGCCATTTATTAGTAATACTAAAATCAAGGTCTTTGATTTGAAAATGCTCCTTGATTGTCAGAAAGGTTGTAATCTCACAGTCGGTCTTATCTAGCTACAGAATACGATTCTTCAAACTATACAGTACATTTTTTATGTTCACCACACCTGTTCTCTAGACTAGGAGAGAAATTGATAATCACATTTCCCCCCCTTATCTTCAAAAATTCTTTTGGGTATAATGTATCAGCTAGGAGGTGAACATTCCATCCATTCACTTTTTGAAAATCTACCTGGTAGGACAAAGTCTTATTCTTTCAATAGAGTATCATGATGAAGACAGAAACACACTCACATACATACTTTTATTTTCACTTCTATAGACAGTGTCTGTGGCTTGTTTCTATTTATTGGCATTACCAGACTTGCCCATACATGCAGAGAAATACACTATTTAATTAAACTCATCTGGAGATTAAATGAGAACAACCCATTTTTGGGAGATGTGCTTTCTAGAGATGTGCCCTGCTTTCAATAGTACAAAGGCAGAGCAGCTAGGAATTAGCAAGAGTCAGTACAAGAAACACAGTCTAAATGTAGTCCAAGCATAGAATCAGCACCAGAAACAAAGTCTTAAGGCAGTCCAAAGATAGTGAGATCTAGCGATGAGCAAAATAGTCAGGACTACAGAAGCCTAACAGCTGGTTCACAGATACTATTCCAACACTCGATGCCTGGAACTGAAAGCTTTTCAGCCTGAGCCTTCAGATCCCCACCTGAGCACAGCTGCAGGCCATCAGTGTCAATGTAAGAATGGTCTATTTTAGGGTGACCACATGAAAAGGAGGACAGGGCTTCTGTATCTTTAACAGTTGAATAGAAAAGGGCATTTCAGCAGGTGTCATTTGTATGCATGTAGCTGGTGAAATTCCCTCTTCATCACAACAGTTAAAGCTGCAAGAGCACTGCCCTATCGACCAGATACAAACGAGTGCAGGGCTCCTGCAGCTTTAACTGTTGTGATGAAGAGGGAATTTTACCAGGTGCTACATGCATACAAATAAAATACAATGCTGGCCGGGGGTGGGGAGGCATTTGTGTAGACTTGATGAGATCATGTTTAAGGGCTACTGTGGCATAGAAACCAGTAGTTATTCTGATCTCTGGACAACAGCATCTCCAATTAAATAATGGTTTTCACTCTTTTTTGTGTGTGATTGTTGACACTTATGTGTTTTTTATTGGCTTTTGGAAAAGCCTGGTTGCATACTAGCCTTCAATTTTTGAATTGCTCTTATCTCCAGTGTTCTATTGTTACACTGACCCTGTTCAGACGACATGCTAAGCTATGGTGGTTAAGCATTTTGAGCTAAACATTATGGCTTAGTGTGTTATGTGAACCATGACTTAGCATGTCGTGTGAACCATTCCTAACCATGGTGGCTACATAACCACAGTTTAAACAAACTCACTAACCATTTGCTGCAAAAGGGTTAATGGCGGCCTAACCATGGCTTAACAAGTTTTCTGAGTATGCCCATTGATTGTTTTGTCAAAGTCAGCTATTTTTTTGCTTTTAAAAATACACGGAAGACCCACCAGTAAGAGAGTACAGTTCCAATGAAACTATATTGCTGACATTTCTGCACAGTGTGGACAGATTGTTAGGCAGAAGAGATGTTCACATCTTTGTACTGAGCAGACTCTTCTTTTAAAATGTAGGCATATTCATGGTATGCAGTGTGATCAAAATATTTAAATAGCTCTTCCATTTTTTATGATGTGTAGCTTGGTGAAAACAGACAATTTTGGGCTGTGTTTCTTTACATACTTACCTGGGAGTAAGTCCTATTGAACTCAATGAGAATTGCTTCTTAGTAAATGTGTATAGGATTGGGCTATAAATGTCTTACCATATTAGACTGTCACTGCTAAATCTGTGATAGGTAGGATATAAACAAGAAATGAAACTGACAGCACAATCCTATAAATGCCTACTCAGACATAAGCGCCATTGAATTAAATGGAACTTATCACCAGGTAAATGTGCTACCTTTCAGTGCAAGCCAGAGCTAAAGGCCTGCTACTTTCAAGGCTTAACAACTAGGGAAATCTATTCTAGTGGAGCTTGTGAAAGAAGCTTTGTGACCCAAAGGTCAGCTAATTCAGGCTATTTTGGGTTATGTTGTGGACGTCTGATTCAACTATGCATTCCCCAGCAATTCTCACCTTCATTCTAGAAAACTATGTTAAGAAAGTTAAAATGTACAGGGTGGAGGATTGGCATTTTTGAGTAAACAAGGTTATATCACCAGTGTGGAGCTTGTAAATGTCTATTATCACTTATAGCCACAAATCATATTATATTAAATAGAAGAACATGGTAATGTTTTTTTGTGAGGCACGTGTGCTTTGCTGCATAGATCAACACATATGAACAAATGGATAGTGTTTATCAGTGTCTCTTGCATGTACAGCAAATGATTCAGAGAATATGGCACGCCATGAAATGGAGATGTCTGATCCCTGTCACACAAGCTGTTAAAGCTTTGTTTACTCAGTGAAAGGTTAACAAGCAAATATCTTCACATGTGCTACTGTCTGGCTTAAATTACTATTCCACGTTTGATTAAATGACTCCAGGCGGCTTTATTTCATACCATAAACAGATCTTATTATGTAACAGCTTGGGAAGAATAGCTAATTGAAACCTTTTATCCCACATTCATCCAACTTTGTTTGCAGACCTTATGTAATAGAAGAAGAAAAAGAAAAACCTAGAGGACGGTGATGTTGGAATAATGTAAAGCTATCTTTTATTTTCCAGTGATAAACCACTGTGTTGAAATCTTGCCCTCTTGATGTTTCTAGAATTTATTATATCGAATGCTCTTCAGATTTTTGCCCACAAGTCCTAACACATAATTTCATCATCATTACCCAAAATAGCTGTACATCCCCACCCCATGTTCACAGTTTTTATAGGGTGCACATAGAGGTGGAAACAGATTAGGCCTCTGAAGGTCCAAAGCTAGCTGAATACCAAGTGGGGACCACTCCCTTGTCCATATCAACATAAGATTTTTGGAAGGAAACGTAAGAGTATACTTACCCAATTTGCCCTGTGTAGCCAAGCATCTGCTTAGGCTACCCATTCAGGCAAAATGGAACCTTTTGGAGCCAAACTGCTGTAGAACACATGCAATGGCAGTAAAACTTTGCTCTTCTGGCTAAAAGAGGATGGTATCAGTAGGCTTGGTGGAGCCCCAAGGTTTGCAGAACTAAAAAAAAAAAAACCTTAGGGGGGAAAAACTAGACATGGGGAGGGGAGGATTTCCCCAAAAAACAGCCCAATGAGGAGCAGCCATTCTCAGTGGCACAGAATGGTTATTGATGTTGGGAAGGAAACTGAAAACTGGGTGGGAGAGGAAATAGAATAGAGTGTCTGGAAGAGGGCATGGCTGATAAGACAGAAACCATGAATAGGAGCTCTCCACTGTAACATTTTGTTGCAGGTCACACTGGTGCCTCTGAAAACCAGTTGCTGGTGAGGGGCAAATAAGTATAGAAGGCTTTCGTGTCCTCTTTCCTGAAAGCATCTGGTTGTCCACTGTTTGAAAGAGGATGCTAGACTAGATTGACTTTGGGCTTGATTCAGCAAAGCTCTTCATATATTCTTATAGTGCCAGTTCACATGTAATGGCAAACCATAGATTATTTAACCCACAATTTGTCATGTATGAACATGAGTGAGCAAACATGATGCCTTCGGTGTAGTCCTCACTTCCACTTTCTGTGAACAACCTACAATTGGCCCATTTATAGGTTGTGACCGTGACATGTGAACCCAGAGCTCTGGGTTGTTTTGGGGCTAAAGAACCCAGTGGTTAACCCTACAACAAACCATGGGTGGGAGTGATTTGTCATTATATGTGAAACGGGTCAGTCTGTTACTTAGTTTGCACTCAAGAACTCTTGGTCACAAAGTACAATCATGTGGTCAGATTTTCTTTTACAAAGTGAGAGCTACAAAATATCCTATTGCTGTCAAAAACAATGTGTGATGCTCAAAATTTAACCACATATGATGGTCACTCAAGGTTGGCGTAATAAAGTTAAGGACTGGCTGACATAATAAAGTTAAGGAATGTCTTATAATTTCTGTTCCTCCATAACCACTTGTGTGAAATAGAAATTTTGCATCTTCTACAGCCATGAGATGTGCAAGCTGATGCCTCTTTGTGAGCCTGCACATTTCTTTGGGGAGGGAGAGGCAAATAGTTATATTTTTGTATAAAAAGAAGATGTGGAGGAACAGGGAATGTATTTATTCTTCCTGTACAACATGATCACATCTGAAGTAGCTCAGATGAAACTTTCCTGTTGAAGTGAAGGTTTGAAAGTCTATCATATTCAGGCACACAGCTAGGTTCTTTCCCATCTTTCTTCTGCTTTAACTATCTTCTGGGTGACTCCTACCAGATAACTGCCCTGTATCTTGGATCTGTCTGCTTCTGATCTGGAAGCCAAAATCTCTTTCTACTTTGTGTTTTATCTAAACCATTCACCCACACTCTGGCAGCCCCCCAGTCATTGCATAGGTCCATCAGGCTTCCTCTGCCCCAATTTTGTTGTTGTTGTAAGCCCTGCTTTGGGAAATCCTGAAGTAACCTGTAGGACAGCTTGAGGCTTGAGATCTTCAAATGGGCATGTGCGGGAAAAACTCCACTGTGTTTTTCTATGTTCTACGTTCCATATTGTCAGACATTAAGAAAAACATGAAAGGGGAAGTTCACGTGTATTGGTGTTGTTGATCTAGGTGAGGATCCTTTTAATCCTGGTTGATAAGATGATTTTGTAAATAATATGTTCTCTCCAAAGTTTAAATTACCCTATTTCTTCGATTCTAAGACACACTTTTCCCCCCATATAAACATCTCTAAAAATGGGGTGCGTCTTAGAATCGTGGGTGTGTCTTAGGGTTTTTTTTTTTCTGTTGGTGGTACTGGAATTAGTGTGCGTCTTACAATCGATGGCGTCTTACAATCGAAGAAATACGGTATACCCAAATAGAGGGAAAAACCAACGTCTTGGAATAGTACTGAACATTATTTATAAACTTATAATAATTATTATTTATTAAATTTCTATACGACCAAAAAGCCAAAGCTCTCTGGGTGATTTATGCAAGATTAAAACGTTAAAAATACAATATAAAACCATTTACATGCAAAAAACATTAAAAACAATCAACAATAGAAATCCCAGGACTGGCTGAAACCTTCATATGCTGTCAAATGTCCGGGTGTAGAGAAAAGTCTTAACCTGGCATGAAAGGATGACAACATTGACGTCAGGACTTGCTGTACAGTACACAAACTCTTTTAGTCAGTCAATAGCACCTCTTCACACCTGTAGTGTCCCCAAAGGCTGGAAGCTGTCCTCTGAGCCCAATTAGTTTTTTGTTAAGGGAGCATGCCTTTCAACTAATGGATGGGTCTCTGTAGTGCTCTACAGGCCTTTTCTAGGTTCTTCCCTCAATGGAGCATCCTCCCAACCCAACCTTTGATGGGCAGTAAATCTGGTGGAAAACCTCCCAGCTCTTCTGAGCTCTGCAGCAGGCTCTCACATCTGTCACTTCCTGTGCTCCCTCCCAGAACCCAAACCAGGGAGCCTGGGTCCAACCCCGACAACCACCACCATAAAATCCTTCTTCCTTGTTGCCATCCACTCCCACGAAAAAGGCACCTGGAGGAGGGCATCAGATGATGATTGTAGTGTATGGTTAGGTTCATATCGGGAGAGGCACTCCGTCAGGTATTTTAGTCTTCTAATCTACAAAATCTGAATGTTTAAAAAGTGGTTTAACTCATTAATAAAAGATATAGCTGGTCTGAGAATAAAATGATTGCTTTTGAGTCAGATACTCTGCTAGAATTTAAGAGTTAGATGTAATGAACAAATGTACATAGATGAAATTATTGAAACCCTGGCCAACTTGTTGAAATAACAAATGGCTATATGAGTGAAATGGTATTTAATTCTGAAATCCAGAAATCCCTTTACTAGTTTCCATGAGGAAATTGTTGATATTAGTGCCAATGAATATCTAGCTATTTAAATTTACTCCATCGTTTATAATTTGTTCCCTACTCAGTATTCTTGCAGATGCGGTCTAGTAGAGCCATTTATCCGTTCCATGTGTGGCCTCTTGACAATCATGTATTTAGAGAGAGATTTCTTCTTGGTCATGGATGGTATTTGAAGGGTGCTTCCAGATGGAAGGGTCCTAAAACTAGTAATTAGAGGGCATTGTGCAGCTATCCTGTTTTTTTCTCCTTAATGGATTTTCTGTGTTCCGAATAAAAGTCAGAAGAAGCCATGGAACAAATGGGTGGGTCATGAATAGAAGACGATGATGTCTGGACCGTCGCACAATTCTGTAAATGAGACAGGATGATAGCACTATAAAAGCCTCATCTGGAACACGCTAAGAGCGAACTGCATGACACATACTAATGAGTGTAACAGTACTCTGAAAAATATGTTTAAGAAAGATAGCTTTGTGTGGAAAAGTAAGGACCGGGTGCTTAACCATTTCTTCACTTGCTGTTTTTCAATCCCAAATCGTCCCTTGCAGCTGCTTTTCCCTCCTTATAGTTCCAAATGCATATTTACCCTTGCAAATGCACATCTGGAAGCTAAGGGTGGGTAGCACCATCATATCTCATTTTTTGTTATTTGTGCGTGAAGCGGAGGACAAAAGAAGCTTAGGTGCCCTCAAGTGGTGGTTTTTAGCATTGCAAAAGAGAAATACTGTTTGAATATGTCATATTTATTTATTTATTATTATTATTATTTATATAACACCATCAATGTACATGGTGCTGTACAGAGTAAAACAATAAAATAGCAAAACCCTGCCATATAGGCTTACATACAGAAGAAGCCACTTTATATTTAGATAATTTTACATATTATAAAAGAAACACAGTCTTATAATTGGCTACATTCTTTGCAGTACCTTGCAATGATGGGTTGCTCAAAGGCATCCAAATGGAATGTTCTTAATTTTTACAGATTGTGCCTTTTAAACAGTGCGATAGAACTACCTGGCACTATTCAGAAACATATATTATCCTAAACTTACATGTATGACTGCAGACAATTTCTTTACTTATGATTATTTGTTCTTTCTATAGCATTTTCAGTTAGGGCATCCTACTTTACAGAGGACTGTCCTCTATTTGACAGTCCTCTATTAACCATGCCAACAACCCACCCTGGCTGGGTTCGCACAACATGACATGCTGCCGCATGCCCCCACTGTGAGTTGCATTTTATAAATATCAGCCAGCGCATGCGGATATGTCGTTATGTGCGAACAGGCCCAATGTGTTTAGTTGCTGTTAAAGACATAGGTGCAAAAGTGGCAACCTTACAGCCTACTAATGAGTTGTCCAGTGTATACTGTGGATATACTGGAGCCCTATTATGTCATTCAAAATCCACATTAAATCAGCATACCATTTTTATTTCTGAAATAGTTTAGAAACATCTGAAGTTAAAAATGATTACTTTAGTGCTGTTTATGTTTTATTGGTAACATGACTGCCTTTAAGGGTAAAAAAAAGTTCCATTCTGACATCCCATGTGACTTGTATGGAATTATGTGAATTTTTTCTGGCCATGTTTTTGTTTGACAAACCCCTCTCACAGTTTAGTGTCCCAGAGCCTGATGTTTACTTGGAAGTAGGTCTTGCTGTGTCCAGTGATGTTTACTGCCAAGAAAGTGTGCACAGGATTGCCGCTTAACCAAGTTTTTACAGAGGTTGCTGTTTTTCCCCCTGAGGGGGCTCCTCTCAATTGCATGTAAGACAAACAGACATTCAGAAGACAAATCTTTTCTTATCACTGCAACTGCATGCCAGAACACTCTCCCACATACATGCACACACCTTCATCTACTGACTTCATTGTCATACAGGATTCAAAGGCACTGGAACCTTTGTAAGTGAGTGGGTGGGGTGGGGATACACAGAACTGGCAACCTATATATTATTACACATGACTCTAACAGTGCCTTTATCATTTTCTAGATCTAAAATTCAAATGTATAGCCAATACTGACTAAAATATACATTCAGTTTTTTTCAAGTAATTCTCTTCAGGTTTTATCCCATATTAACTGTATTTATACATGCCCACAAATGGGAGAGGCTCAAAGGTGCTTTTAATATCAACTGTAGATATTAAGGACACAATCCTATGCATGTTTAGACAGCCTAGGGCATACTGGAAGTTGTAGGTCTTTTTCTTTCTAAACATGTATCATATTGTGCCTCAAGACACCATTATGCATCCTCTTGATCTACAAAGTGAGCAATTGCAGTGGTTGGAACCTATGAAATGTGGAGATAGAGTTTGGTCTGTGCCAAGGATGGTAACTGGCAGCTCAAAGGCCGGAGGTGACCCAGAAGCCATTTTATCTGGCCTTTGGTAGCCCTACATTAATAGTGTCTCTCCGATTGGACTTCATTTGTAATATTAACATGTACATACTTGAATATAGTTATTTTCATTTAAAAACATTAATATTACAAACCACGCATTCAAAACAGCTCACACATAAACATGATCAGAATAATCATACTTAACATACATAGAAATGCAAAGTAAAAACATATCTATCAAGAGGAACAAAACACAGCTTCAGCTTGCCAAGCCAAATGATGCAAAGGTCAGCCAAAACAAGAAGTGTTTACGATCATTACAAACGGCTTGAGCACATGGGTTCCATATCTGTGCTATCTTTTTTATGGGGACAAAGATTGCTGCCCCCCAGACCATTATTTGGAGAATAGAGTGACTCCTGAATTTGTAGAAGTTGGTCATCTGTGGTCTATGCCTACTTTCTCTTCCCCAGAATAGTAAATTACAGGACGATTTCATAGATGAATACTAGTGGCTTAAAAAAAAAAAATAGAGAACCAATTATTTTGGTGAAATAGAATGCAAGAGTCCAATGTATATGAATTTGTTATATGGTACTTTTCAGATTTGATTTAACTATGTAACAGAACATTCTGTCTCATATATCATATGCATGTCCCCATCCAACGTGAAAAAATAATTTAGAAGTCCTCTCTTATTATAAGCCCAAATGGGAAATAATCTGGTAGCAGACTAAATTAATATATGCATCTATTTTCTTGAATCCAGTTTTGGGAAAGAAAAATGGAATTAGTAGGATCTTGGCTTAAACTAGTTTTGTATTCTATATAAAGTCTCAAACTAGCAAGATTAATTTCAGCTAAGCACTCTGCATCCCAGATACTGTTTTCTTCTAGTTAGATTTTGTTAAATGCACACGGCTTGTCTCTACAACATTAACATCTTGATTTTAAACACATTATATGTAATTAATGCATTTAGGATCTGAGTGTCAGTATGCTGGCTATGGGTGTCTTCCATCTGGAGTGAGAGAGGCTTGCATTAACTTCAGACTACAACTGCTGTCAATTGATGTCATGCTTCTATCACTGATTCCATCTGAAAGAAAGAGCGTTTTATATATCATCAATTAGCTGAGAACCACAGGGGGCACTAGAAATGCTTGGATAGTCAGTGGGTTTTCTATGCAGTTAAGAGGAGTAAAAAAAAATTAACCTGTTTCCCCCCTCCTCTTAACTCTCAGCATTGGGTAGCTGCATCTGAACTATCCTTTAAAATGTTTTGACTTTCTTTTTTAAAATGGTATTTACAGATAAATATGAGGTATACATTACAGTGGGGTAAAATTAAATAAATGAATAGGGTAGTGTATTAGTATTAGTGTCCCCAGCTTGCAATTATTATTTGCAATAATAATAAAGTTATTATTTCCACTTTCTTAAGAAGGACTTACTCTCAATTATTTGCTAGTGAATAAATGAGTAAACTAATAATAATGCTGGGGTCTTAGTCCTGCTTCCATAATAGGTGGCTCAGAAGAGATCCTTTGTAATTCAGTCTCAATACCATATGTCTTTGTTGACATTAAAGTGCTTAGTTCCAAATGAGTCGGCTTCATTCAAGCATCTTAATTCAAGAGTGGATGATTAGATCTTAAGCTAAAAACCTATTAGGAGTTAAGCACTTATGTTGCAGCAAGGTATTAAAGGAACAACATAGCTCAGTTGCAGATAAATCCTTTGTATCTAATACTGATAAGTTAAGTGTTGTTTGAACTTCATACAATATTAAAAACCAACACAAAGTTGACCACATAGAAAGAAATTATTATTGGATGTAACACAGCCAAATATTTTTCCTCTTCAGAATAAGAACCGAGATCTAAACTACATGTTGCAACGAGATTTGCGGAACCTGCTAAAGTCTCTCCCTAGGAAGTTGTGAAAACCATGTGATGTGATATCATCACATTAATTTTCCCCATCTAAGCAAACCAAGCAATGTAAAATACTAGCCTAAGGATCTCCCATCATGCTGAAATTTATTTATTTATTTTGTGCATTTTTATATAGACCATAACAAAATACAAGCAATAAAATCAACACGATAAAGCAAAACAAGATCAAGAATAATAAAACCAGCAATTAAAACTGCATTTAAAACATGTTAAGTCATAGAAGCTTGAGAGAACCAAAACATGTATTTTCCTGCTGCCAGAAAAATAGCATAATAAGTGTAAAGTGAGCTCCCTACCTAAAGAGGCTGTTCCATAGCTGCTTGCTGCCATCTCTCCAGATGCTCACTATCAATGGACCTTACCATCAAGCAGGTTGATGTGAGATCAGACATCAGATTTCAAACCATGTAAAGTTTTAAAGGTTAGCACCAACTCTTTTGAATTGTGCTCAGAAATGGACCAGAAGCCAGAGCAGTTTTTTCAACTGCAGATTAATGGGGGGGGGGGGGTGATGTGGGAGAAAGCCATGGGTTTGTGACACCCACACATTTCCCTGTAATGTATAGTGTGGGACTTAAGATCTGAGAATGCAAGGGGGAAATTGCCCAAAATCAAGTGGATGTTTTTTGCTACACTAAATCAGGTAGAGGATTTTTTTCCTTTGCTACACCTCTGATTTGCTACACTATATCTGATAGCCCTAACTAAGAGGGATGCATGGTATGGTATGCATGGCTATGGTATGGATTAAAGAAAAGGTAATGATTATTAATGTTCTGTTATTAATTCCTTGAACCTTGGAAAACTATGGGCCTGATCCAGACTTAATCATGCTTAGAACAGGCCCATTGAAATCAGTGAGACTTAATTTAATCATGCCTAACTTAATTGCCATACGGTCATTCTACTTCAAAGTGGATAAGAACCAGTGGATAAGATCAAATATTAATTTTCTCTTAAAGAATAACCATGGTGATATGAAATAATCTGGATATAAGCATTTTAGCCATACAGTAAACTTCTAAACTGAATCAGTGCCTTCTAGCAAATAGTAGTTGAAGGAAGCTTTTCTATGTAAATGAGGAACCAATTTTTCATTTTTCAAATATTAATATCTACTACACTTTTCCTGGTGTTCACAGGCAAGTCATTTTCACCTCATTGAAAATAAAAAAACCCGGCTCTAGTCTGCGCAGTAACTACCAAACCTTACTTCAGCCTATGTCATGAGCATTTCATTTTTGTTTGCTAATTTGTTTTTTGTAAGTTTGGGGCTGAGTCAGAGCAATACTGGAAAGAGAACAAAATTGTCCAGTGCTCATGTCCCTGTCATGGGCACAGATCATGAGAATGTCCCTATATGGGAATATTTTAAAGACATTCCCTCTTTAAGTAAAAAAAAAGAAAAGCATACAAAATATCTATAGTGCAACAAAGGGAAGCAAGGTGTGATTCTAAGAATTAAGCAGTAGTGTAAATACTCAATTAATTGTAAATTAATAATATTATTGTTCAGAATTATGCCATTGTTTAAGGAATACATGAAGTATCAGTTTCTCTTGCTGATTTAAATCATTATTTAAATCGTTGATTTAAATCCCCTTGAACTAAATCAATACACACTGGTCTATTCTAACTAAGCATGGTTAAGTCTGCATTCAACCCTGTCAATATAAATTAATGCTAATTCAGTCATATTTACATCATCAGAAAATATTTTAGATTCATTTGTTGTCCCAAATCTATAATCTCAGATTTTATATGCTCCTGCATTCATGTGTTCACTCTTTAAGGATACTGTGCTGAATTATATGTCTAGTAATTTCTGTTTACCTAAATCTAAGGTCCTAAGTTAATGGCTTGGGCATTGTTCATATAGCCAGTTCTTTGAAAACACAGGACAGATATTGTCTAGTTTAACAGTAGGTTCTTATTTGGTTTTAACTTTGCTTCATTTTCCTACTAATTCCTTGAGTATGTATGGGAATCCAAAACCAAGTTTAGAGTTTTTAATTTTGAAATAATTATATAAGCAACTATTCCCAAGTAAAATGTATTTGCAAAGGAATGTGCAAATCAATATAATGATTATTAAGGTCTTGGATGAGGCATGTCGGACTCCGCTTCCCATGTGTAAAACAGCAACAACATAATGACTTACTGTATAGGAAAATCTTTTTGGTCTTTAAAAAGTGATTAGTAGAAACAGATACAATCCAGCCAAAGTAGGGTGACCATATAGAAAGGAGAACAGGGCTCCTCTGTCTTTATTGAAAGGGGAATTTCAGCTGGTGTCATTTGTATGCACACTGCACCTGGTGAAATTCCTTCTTCATCACAACAATTAAAGCTGCAGGAGCTATACTAGAGTGACCAGATGCAAAAGAGGTTCAGGGCTCCTGCAGCTTTAATTTGTGATGAAGAGGGAATTTCACCAGGTGCTGCATGCATATAAATGACACCTGCTGAAATTCCCTTTTCCATGCAACTGTTAAAGATACAGGAGCCCTGTCCTCCTTTCCATATGGTCACCCTAAGCCAAAGTTAAACACATTAAATTCCTGATGTTTTAATTGCAGTGGGCTAAACATGTGCTTAATTCTCTAACTGAAATCAATGAGGCTGAAGTATGTGATCCTATGTATACTTAGGGCTTATGTCTGAAAAAACATGCATAGGATAGGATTGCGTTCCAAGATTTCTTAACTTTGAATGAATCATGCCCACTATCATTACTTTGTTGCTTATACAGAATAAGGGATGGTAATGTACTTCAACTGGTTTTTTTTAAAAAATAAAATAAAATCAACAATTTTGCATAAAGGCAAGTTTGACCCTGCTAGCTTAGATACATTGATGGAGTTGAGAGTGGCTGGGAAAATGATGTTGAAGGGAATGTAGGGTGACCATATGAAAAGGAGGACAGGGCTCCTGTATCTTTAACAGTTCTATTGAAAAGGAAATTTCAGCAGGTGTCATATGTATATATGGGGAACCTGGTGGGATTTCCTCTTCATCACCAAAGTTAAAGCTGCAGGTGCCCTGCCCTCTTTTAAATCTGGTCACTCTAGTATAGCTCCTGCACCTTTAACTGTTGTGATGAAGATGGAATTTCATCAGGTTCTCCATATATACAAATGACATCTGCTGAAATTCCCTTTTCTATGCAACTGTTAAAGATACAGGAGCCCTGTCCTCCTTTTCATATGGTCACCCTAAGGGAATGGGAAACAATTGTTGCTAATATGGCAATGGAGACCACTGTGGTGAACATTATGATGGGTATGTATGTGCTATTTTCCTACTATATTTAATTACGTTATTAAAAACCACCACCACAGCAGTCCATCCTGGGCAGAGAAAGCAGGACTCCCATGGTTCCATGCCCTTTGAACACAGATCCTCTTGCTGACATGAACTTTGAAAACACATCTACCCTATACCAGAAAGAGTGAAGCAAGACCAATACTTTTATCACTTTAACAGCGAACAGCACGTATCAGATGTGCTTAAGAGACACTCTCCTTAAGTGCAACTTGATGTACCTCCTATATTATTAATGGCTACTCTATTGAAAAGTGCTGCCAAGGTCTGATGGCACTGAGGAAGTGTTGAAAACTGATGATGGTTTGTTTTCGCCCTGCTTAGTGATAGCCACTCAGCACTGGTTCACACTTACGACTGAGCTATGCCTCCCCATTCTGCCATGCAGTGCAGTGCTATCTGGGAAGTAAGTTTAGTATTTTGAATTCAGTGGGAATTTCTTCCAGGTCGGTTTGCATAGGATTGCAGCCTCAGAGTAAATCCGCAGGGAACTCCTCACCCATGTTTCCACTTGAGTGCTTTTAGGAGCGGACAGCTGATGTTGTAAAATGATAGGGCTGGTTGGAAGTAGTCCGAACAGCTCAAAAATACATTTTCCTCTTCTGCGAAATACATATTTTACAATTACTGTAAGGCTTTTACAAGTATTTCAAAGAACACCTTTCATGCTAAATATGGATTTCTTTGTGAAGCTGTGAATATGAAATATGAGACAATCGCCCCCTCCTGTTTTAGTAGGGTGTGCTTCTTCGAAGTGATGACCTCTTAATTATTGTTTATATATTGTTATAACTGTTAAAGATACAGGACAGGGCTGTATCTTTAACAGTTGCATAGAAAACGGAATTTCAGGAGGTGATGTTTGTATATATGGAGAACCTGGTGAAATTAACTCTTCATCACAACAGTTAAATTGCAGGAGCTATACTAGAGTTACCAGATTTAAAAGAGGGCAGGGCACCTGCAGCTTTAACTGCTGTGATGAAGAGGAAATTCCCCCAGGTTCCCCATATATACAAATGGCACCTGCTGAAATTTCCTTTTCAGTACAACTGTTAAAGATACAAGAGCCCTGTCCTCCTTTTCATATGGTCACCCTAGGCACCAGTACCTGCCTGCCTCTAGGGCATTTGTGGAACCCAATATCCCAGAAAGTAGGAAGATGCCACCACCACAGCCGGCAAGAAGAGGTGAGAAGGAAGGATGTGGTTGCTCAGATCATAAGGCCAATGATGCGCCTTTTCCCAACTGATCTTGGTGTCTTGAAAGAAACACTGGGTGTTCTAGAGTGCTTGGTTGTTAAATGGATCACTGTTTATTTTGTCATTGTCATACCATGTAATGGTAATGTCTCCATGTCTGTAATTGTGTAATGGAGGGAATGCAAACCAGTTTTCTTAAGGCAATTTTAGATCTACACAGAAAAGTTTTAAAAATAAATGATTATGATTATGATTTCAACGAGAATTCAGTATGCAGAGAATTCCCACTTACCAAGAGCCTGAATCAGTTAAAGAGAGAGAATTCATAATAATAACCACAAGATTTGCGGCAGACACAGTATTATTATTATTATTAGTAGTAGCAGCAATCATCATCATCATCATCATCATCATCATCATCATCATCACCACCACCACCACTCTAAACAAATTAAGTATTTCTACATGATTAAGGGCACAATCCTATGAATATAGTTGGCAGCCTCCAAACTTGGAGGCTGCCGAGTATCCAATGCAGGGTGACTGGAACATGGAGGCAATCTTCGCCATGGTGCTCTAGCTGCTCTGCATTTCCCTCATCTAGCAGCAGTGCTTTGGAGCAGGAGGGAATGAGGCTGGGACAGCCATAGGAAATGCATGGCTAATGCCCCAGACTCCTTCCCTGCTTGCCCCCGGGAACGCCCTCTTTCCCCCCTGTGTCCATGTTCTATGTACTGAATGTGGAGAGGTAGCCCATGTGGTTCTCTCCACACTGGCTACGAGGAGGAAAGGGCGAGCAGGGAACATGGTTTCCTGGCTATGAGGTTGGAGCCAGGGCTCTGACCTCATAGCCAGGGAAACTAACAAACCTCTGGCCCTCCAGATGCTGTGGAGGGGCCATAGGATTGCTTTCTAAACATTTCAAGTCATATTAACTATATCAGTTCAACTGAGCTCAAGAAAAACTTCAAGGAACATTCTACCAAGAAGCAATTCTTTAGTTCTGTTGTTTTGTTCTGAATTATTTTTTTCTCCTTCTCTGGACAATTTAATAATTTAACTCCCGATGTGGGCTGGTGTGCAGATTTGGAGTTTTGAAAGGGTGTTAGGGGTGCTCTAACAAAATGGTTGCCATTAGGGAACTTGAGGCCTGCCTGGTGCCAACAGGTTAAGACTTCCCTCTACACCCAAAGCATTTAATGCCATTTGATGGGGCATTTATGTTTAGCTGTCTAAATTGTTTTAAATTTTGGATATAAAAATTTTATGCTGTATTTTATGCTATTTTTTTAATGCTGTATTGCCTTATGGATGGTTATAATCCACCCAGGGTGCTTTGGGTATTATGGAAATAATAATAATAATAATAATAATAATAATAATAATAATAATAGAGATAATAGTATGGAAATAATAATAATAATAATAATAATAATAATAATAATAATAATAGAGATAATAGTATGGAAATAATAATAATAATAATAATAATAATAATAATAATAATAATAATAATATCCATCTGACCATGGAGGTTTTCTTCAAATTGGCTGATTTTAAGTAGTATCTTGAATTATACTGAATTAAACAAAGCCCTATGAAGAGAGACTGAAAGAACTGGGCATGTTTAGCCTGGAGAAGAGAAGATTGAGGGGAGACATGATAGCAGTCTTCAAATACTTAAAAGGTTGTCACACGGAGGAGGGCCAGGATCTCTTCTCGATCCTCCCAGAGTGCAGGACATGGAATAATGGACTCAAGTTAAAGGAAGCCAGATTCCAGCTGGACATCAGGAAAAACTTCCAGACTGTTAGAGCAGTGCGACAATGGAATCAGTTACCTAGGGAGGTTGTGGGCTCTCCCACACTAGAGGCCTTCAAGAGGCAGCTGGACAAGCATCTGTCGGGGATGCTTTAGGGTGGATTCCTGCATTTAGCAGGGGGTTGGACTCGATGGCCTTGTAGGCCCCTTCCAATTCTGCTATTCTATGATTCTACTTCACATTCCTAGTAACTTATTAGGCCACAAACTGAGAACCTAAACCATCTCCTTCAATGGGACCTCTTCAGATAGGTTCCCGCACTGGTCATAGATTCATATAGTATAAAAGAATGAATGATGGAGGAATGACAGAGCCACAGGCTAAACAGTGGGGCAACTAGTAATTTTAGACCCTAGACTTCACAATCTTATGGGGGTGAAAGGCTTTAGACATCTATGTGTATTACTTCACTTCTGTACTCGTGTTCTCCTTGTGAGTTCCTGGTCAACAGCCTTTGTTTGAATCTAGCATGGTCTGATCTAGCATGGCTCTTCTTACGTTATTATGTGTATTACTTCACTCTTCACCGTACAACCACCATTCTATGCTTTACAACTGCTTTTACTTTACTTATATGTTAGAATGTTATGTATTTTGTATAACCTATATTAGTTTTAAACTCAAGCCTTACCATTAGGCCCATTGATACTGGAGTATTCACAATTTGTGTTGGAATTCAGCTTAACTCCTATTTTATGATACCTCCAAATATTGTCTCAGTGATATGTCATGACAATTTTGCTGGTAAAACATATTTAGCTGTGGACTTTAATGGGCTTGAGTGAAATGTGTCTAACTACACTGAAAAGTCCAACAGTGAAATTTATACCTTTAGCTGTGATCTCAAGATATAGCAGTTATCAAAATAGCCTTAATTGCTGCAGTATTGTTTGATGCTCTCGCATGATTGATGCTACACTAAAGAAAATTGAGGGGTATAGTTCATTTTAATAAAATGGTATGGTTTCATTTCATTATGGTTGGCTAATGAGTGCAAATCCATTTTGTTATACTAAGAATTGTCTCTGTTGGAATCTTTGTGAGATACTTAGCATGTTTCCTGGTACAATTTGACATCTATTCTGCATAATTCTTTATTTTAAAAGGGGTAATTTTCTCCCTTGAAACCTATGTAGAATTCATATTAGGAAAACTGACACATTACCATCAGAATTTCTAAAGGAAAATCATGATTGCTATAATTGTGAAATTCCTGAGACTTGGGTAACACAATTAAAGGATGCACTGCTGTTATCTCAGTAACAGTGAATTGTTTCCCTGGGTTAAATCCATCTCCAGATATAGATAATTCAAAAATTTAATATGTATCAGCAAGAGAACATGATAGTGTCCTTACATATTAATTTAGGATGGCGTTACAGTGTTGGCTGATCATCCTTTTTTTGGATAGGTTGATAGATTGCTAATACTCTGGAATGATGAGTTAATTTTTCAATGGTGGGAGCTAATGACAGAAGGTGGGAATCTCTCCACAGATTGTAATAGTTTGGGGAGATGACACCTTGCGGTAGTAGGAGGGGGTAGTTTTCAATTTAAAAGTTAAAGAGAGAGGGCCAGACACTATTGTGGAGATCTGAGGCAGGATAAGTGGTAGGAGTGATTCCAATATAGCCTGGTTGCATATTTGTAGATAAAACAAATGTTACAGAGATAACATAAATCTGAAATGCTCTCTCTCATATGAAGGAAACAAAATCCTATAGTGTAGCTTTTGGAACTTTTCCTTGCCGGAGGGAAGGGGAATGTACAACAGTCTTTTTCTGTGGTAAGAACCACTGAACTTGTTCTCCAAGGAATTTGCCCCTTAATTTTGGGATGGTGTAAAAGCCGGAATGGAACGGAACTCTAACCCCTTACATTAAAAACCATACCAAAAACAGTGGTATGTGTTAGCAACACTTGGGAACAATATTTTAAGACTAAAAACATTGCAATATTATATATCACTATTAACCCCAGAACTCCCAAAACAACATCCAGAACAGAATGGGATGACCGGAACAGCCACTTCTGAACGAGCGATATCAACCAAACTCACCAGTCACACATAACTCCATGGCAGGGATGCAATAAGCTACAAAATGTCCAAAGAAACTGCGTTTCGATACCTGTTCCGCGCATAGCGCATATTGCGCAAAACGGGCCGGGACAGCAGCTTCCAAGTGAGGTATGTTAACCAAACTCATCAGACGCACATTATTAGGTGGGACAGATGTAAAAAGTTCTAAATCTTGCACCTAAACCGCGTTCTGATACATTCCGGGCAAAAGTCCGTATTGCGCAAAACGAGCCGTAACGGCAACTTCCCAATGAGATAAGTCAACCAAACTCACCAGATGCACATTACTAGGTGGGACAGATGTAAAAAGTTCTAAATATTGCACCTAAACCACGTTCCGATACCCATTCCGGGCAAAAGTCTGTATTGCACAAAATGGGCCGTAACGGCAGCTTCCCAATGAGGTAAGTCAACCAAACTCACCAGACGCACATTACTAGGTGGGACAAATATAAAAAGCTCCAAATGTTGCCAGGAAACCACATTCCGATAGCTGTTCCAGGCAAAAGTCCATATTGCGCAAAATGGGCCGAACAGCAGCTTCCCATTTTGCGCAATATAGACTTTTGCCCGGAACAGGTATCGGAACTTGGTTTCGGGGCAACTTTTGGAGCTTTTTATATTTTTCCCACCAAGTAATGTGCGTCTGGTGAGTTTGGTTGACTTACCTCATTTGGAAGCTGCTGTTACGGCCCATTTTGCGCACCTTTTATAAGCTTAGGCCCTTATCTGGACAGAGATAGCCTAGCTTCAGTTATCCATGCTTTGATAACCTCTCGTTTGGATTACTGCAATGCATTATACGTGGGGCTGCCTTTGAAAATGGTCCGGAAACTTCAACTGGTACAACACAGGGCAGCCCATTTACTAACAGGGACTGGCCGGCGAGATCACATTATGCCAGTCCTTTTACAACTTCATTGGCTCCAGTCCAGGTCTGGGCCCGATTCAAAGTGCTGATACTGACATTCAAAGCCCTAAACGGTTTGGAGCCAGGTTATTTGAAGGAACGCCTCCTCCCATATGTTTTTGCCTGGACCTTAAGATCATCCACAGGGGTCATTCTCCATGAGCCCCTGCCAAAGGAAGTTAGGCAGGTGGCTACTAGGAGGAGGGCTTTCTCCGCTGTGGCACCCTGGCTGTGGAATGAGCTCCCCAGAGAGGTCCACCTGGCGCCTACACTGTATTCCTTTCATCACCAGCTGAAGACCTTTTTATTCTCTCAGTATTTTAACAATTAATTTTAACTTACATTTAAATTTTACTGTTTTAATTGTGTATTTTAATCTTACCGTATTTCTTCAATTCTAAGACACTTTTCCCATATAAACATCTCTAAAAATGGGGTGCGTCTTAGGTTTTTTTTTCTGTTGGTGGTACTGAAATTAATGTGCGTCTTACAATCAATGGCATCTTAGAATCGAAGAAATACGGTATATCAACTTCTGCTGCGTGGTTTTATCCTGGTTGTGCTTTTTATACTGTATTTTGTATTTGTGTTTTTAGATTGTTGGTTGTTTTATTATGTTCTTCATGGTTTTAATTTTTGTGAACCGCCCAGAGAGCTTCGGCTATTGGGCAGTATAAAAATGTAATAAATAAATAAATACAGACTTTTGTCCACAACGGGTATTGGAACATGGTTTCGGGGCAACTTTTGGAGCTTTTTATATTTGTCCTACCTAGTAATGTGCGTCTGGTGAGTTTGGTTGACTTACCTCATTGGGAAGCTGCCGTTACGGCCCATTTTGTGCAATACAGACTTTTGCCCGGAATGGGTATCGGAAAGTGGTTTTGGGGCAATTTTGGGAGCTTATTACATCAGGCTCACCTAGTAATGTGTGTCTGATGAGTTTGGTTATCGTACCTCACTTGGAAGCTGCTGTCCTGGCTCGTTTTGCTCAATATGGGCTATGCATGGAACGGGTTTTGGAACGCAGTTTCTTTGGACGTTTTGTGGCTTATTGCATCCCTGCCATGGAGTTATGCGTGACTGGTGAGTTTGGTTATTATTATTATTATTATTATTATTATTTATTTATATAGCACCATCAATGTACATATCGCTCGTTCAGAAGTGGCTGTTCCGGCCATCCCATTCTGTTCCGGATGTTGTTTTGGGAGTTCTGGGGTTAATAGGGATATAATATTGCAATGGTTTTAGTCCTAAAATATTGTTCCCAAGTGTTGTTAACACATGCCACTGTTTTTGGTATGGTTTTTTTTAATATAATGGGTTTGTTCCGGCCTGTTCTGTTCCATTCCGGCTTTTACACCGTCCTCTTAATTTTTATTTCCAGTTTAAGATGTCAGAGAGTAAAGAAGTCTAAAACAAACTATCACAGCTTCATTTTCTTCCCACCCCACTTCCACCAGCTCTATTCTACCAAACCTGCGTCTGTCTTCTTATTCCTTTTTCAATAGGAAGTTTGTTTTGAGGTATAGCATGGAAAGGCTAGTGACTTTTGAGACCATTGTATAGAGCTTTTACTATAACTACATTTTATTATAAGTATTATTGTTATGAATACATGATAACATATTAAAATTTATTTATAACATACTTTTTGCAAACAATATAAAATATATAGTTTCAATGGAACAATTTTGTTTAACTAAACCGTTCAAGGATCATTGCAATGTTAAACTGATAGCCGTCTCACATCTTGTTGCCTAAGTGTTTGGGCTACTCTAAAACTATAACGTTCGAAGAGTTTCATCTCCATTTTGTATCTTTATAATGCTACTCGTGGGGGAAGGAACCCTTCCTATCAAAATCCACTCCATGTTTTGTACATGTTGTTTCTGACATTGGGCGATTCTATTTGTTCCATTAACCCTGCATTCTTAGGGCCTTGCTGCATACTTCCAACTCAGCCCTGGCTTTGCAACAACAACAAATTTGCTAGAAGTTTGTCTCTTGCAAGGCCATAAAAATTGCTTGTGCACGTGGAGCTCATTGATTCATGTTCAAAAAGAGAAACGGGAAAATTGCCTGCAAATAAGTTTGAATGGGACTTAATTCATCGCTGGGGTGGGAGCAGGAACGATTTATTTGACGCCATGACAAAGCAAACCTTATGTATATATAGTGGCCAATAGATGGCGCTAGTTGTTCAGATGTCATCATTTAGTCTAGAAGGAAAAAAAGCAGCTGCGTTTTCAGTTCCAAAATAGCTTGCCGTGATCGTATAGTGGTTAGTACTCTGCGTTGTGGCCGCAGCAACCTCGGTTCGAATCCGAGTCACGGCAGAAAGGAATTTGTATGTTTTTTTAAATAATAATAATACTGACTTTAAGCTCTTTACAATTGAAAGCCAACTGTCTAAAGGTTTGCTATTTCAAAACATTAAAATATTTTAGCTTGCTAGCAGAAAGTAATGTAATTTGAATAACGTTGAACAATCCCATTCCAAGCAAGTCCTTCTACATCAACCAGTTTTTTTCCTTTCCCCTTTTGTTTGATTCATTTGCTTCATTGCCTGATGAACAGTTCTGAAGAACTAGAAAACTTGCACAGTAATTGTGGTCCTTGAGCTAGCCTAATAAAGGTATTACTAATAAGAAGTTCAGCTTTTTCCCCCCTTTTTAATTATTATCAATTGATGCTATTATGTTAATACTTCAGTGTTGTAAATATTTCACTTCAAAATGATGAATTATAACCAATTATTGAAGTCAATGGGACTACATTTGTGATTCTTTTGTTGTATTTCATTATATCTGTCTGTTTCATATATATTTTAATTCCCCCATCTTGCCATCTTTGGATGGTCTATTTTAAACAAACAAAGTTAATTTAAAATAAATACATTATTTTTAATCCCATACACCAATTTTTTGGGATGGGTGAATGTACCTAAATTAAAAAGGGGAAATAGGTTTTCCTACATTATGGGAAATCTGGGAGAAGGAGAAAAATGTGTGTGTATGCTTTAATTTTATTTTTGTTTGTTACAAGATTTTAGAGGTTACTTAGGATGAATCTCCACATATGCTTTCCATGTAAAATCTGTGGGGTTTTCTTTATGTCCAGTGCTTCCAGTGGAATATAGAACAAGGATAAGATACTAATCTTGTGTTATTTTTAGCATACAATGCCCTCATCAATTAGCCAGGCATCTGTGTTTTAGTGGTATGGCATAGATACTGATTTTTCTGGAAATGCACACTTACTTGCATGGTGAAGGGCAGAATTCACACACACAGAAAGAGAGAGAGAGAATGTGTGTTTCCTGTGGTTGGCACACATATGAGCTTGTAGTTTGGAATTAATTGATGCTGACATGGCATATAGTCATAGAGGTTAAAAGAAAAGTTACTCTCTGCAAAGGTTTCTCTTTTTTTGGAACACAAAGTAAAATATTTCCTGTTCTGCCATGACTCGGATTCGAACCGAGGTTGCTGCGACCACAACGCAGAGTACTAACCACTATACGATCACGGCAAGCTACCGAAGGAGTTGCTGTAGAGGGCTTGGTCTGTTTCCTCCTCTAGCACTGCTGTGAGGGTATTGCCACCTAGTGTCAGCTGGTTATGGTTCATATAACTGATAGCACTCTCTGAAACAAAGGATGATGCTAAAATTTATACTACAGGAAAAAGACAACTTTTGTTCATTGTTTCATCTTCAACAAGATAGTAGAGTAGCCTTTGCTCCTGAGGTGGAACATAATATGTTAAACAAGAGCATCTTAATTAAAAAAAATAATAGGGCATATTTTGTTAGATTTCCATCTGATTTTCCAGTGGCATCTTTTCCATTGGGAAGTTTAAGTAATTGGTGCTGAAACCATTTTTAATTTCTTTGTTGTTTGTTTGTTTGACTTATGCAAGGTGGTTTGCAATCACTAATAAAACTAGATAAATAATAATAATAATAAAACAAACACATTAAACACAATGAAAAACAATTAAAACACAACAGTAACAAAGTAAAAAGAACCTCAAGCTCAACAGACCCACTTAGATGAAGCAGTCTTTGCACGGCAGCAGAAAGATAGCAGAGATGCAGCAAATTTTGGGAGGGAGTTCCACAGCCAGGGAGCAGCCACCAAGAAGGCCCTCTTTTGCATCACCACTGAAAGCACCTCTGAAAGTGGCAGTCTTGAAAGAAGAGCCTCTCCAGAAGATCTTTAGATCTGGGCAGGCTCATATGGGAGAAGTCAGTCTTTCAGGTAGCCTTGACCCAAGATGTATAGGGCATAACCAGCACTTTGAATTCTGCCCAGAAACAGATTGGTAGCTAGTGAAGCTGTTGTAACAAGGGAGTCATGTCCACCTTGTAACCAGCCCCAGTCAACAATTTGGCCATAGCATTCTGGACCAGCTGAAGTTTCTCAACAGTTTTCGAAGGCAGGGCCACATAGAGTTTCATTACAGTAGTCCAAACGGGATGTAATTTAGGCATGTGTGACCATCGCTAGATCAGACATCTCTAGGAACAGCTGCAGTTGGCACACTAGCCTCAGCTGCGCAAATGCATTCCTGGCCACCACTGCAACCTGAGTCTAGAAGTACACCCAAACTGCGAGCCTGAGTCCTCAGAGGGAATATAACCCCATCCAGCACAGGTTGAATCCCTCTTCTTTGATCTGCCAGGAACACCTCTATCTTGTCTGGATTAAGCTTCAATTTGTTTGCCCTTATCCAGTCCATTACTGACATCAGACACCAATTTAGAACCAGAACAGTTTTCTTCTTCCTCTCAGATGTAAAGGACAGATAGAGTTGAGTGTCATTACCATAGATGTGATCAATTTTATCTGCAAAAAATTGCACAGATCGGAACACCAGGCCATTAAGCAGTCTACGTACTCTTAACATAAGAAGAGCCATGCTGGATCAGACCAAGTGTCCATCTAGTCCAGCATTCTGTTCACACAGTGGCTAACCAGCTGTTGACCAGGGAATCACAAGCACAACGTGGGGCAACAGCACCCTCCCACCCATGTTCCCCAACAACTAGTTTATACAGGCTTACTGCCTCTGATACTGGAAGTTGCACTTAGCCACCAGGACTAGTAGCCATTGCAGGCCAGAACATAATAGGCCTCTGACCATTCAAAAAAGTTCCACTGGGCATCTCTGTGCAGATGCAATGGTGGCGGAAAAGGACTATTTCTTCAACACCCTGATTGCCATGGAGTAGTCTTTCAAATGAGCTCTAGCCCATGTTTGATTGGCCTGAAAATTAAGAGACCCATGAGAACAATGGGTGGTGGAGATATAAGGAGGGATTTGTGTGAACCTTTCCACATGTTTAATGAACACATGAAGTTGTTCTCAGGGTTTGACAGGCTAGCCCTGCCCACTTCTGGAACCACACAGAGCCTCGCCTGTCAAACATCCGTTGGATGTTTATGAAGAAGAATTCTCCACATGTACATCTGTACTTGCGGAGAGGTCTTACACTCAAGAGGGATTACTGCCCAGTCAGGGTCCTCCTCAAATATAGGAAGTGGCACATGGTCCAGGAAGTGCACAGGGCTAATCTGTGCACCCCTGAGAACCCCTCAGTGCATTCATTGACTACCTGGGAGGGCTTCATGTGAATGCCCTATAGAGTTGAAAAAAGGATGAAACAAATAGAATGTGGTAGTGAGACAAAGCTACACCTAGAGCCTAGAGACAGGAAGGTCTATGCACTATTGGCAGGAAAGAAGTGGTAGCCAAGGGATGAAGACTAGGGACAAAATAAGAGCACTTTCATGGGGGAGGGGTTGGAGTAGGAAAAATGCAGTATTTTATTTCATTCAAAACAAAGCACAAGTTCCCACTCATGTAATTGCATTATTGTGCCACCTAGAAGTTATTTAACAAAAAGTACATAAAGGCAGGAAAGGAAAAGCTCTTTCTGTAGAGATGTGATCTTAATTTTGTGATCAAACCAGAAGTAGATACAGTGGCTTCACAAACTTGTCTAGAGAAGCTCTCCATCCTGAAAGGGGATTTCCCCAGTTTTGGCTTCTACTGTCATGGCAACATTGTGAACTTGCCGTAAGAGGGCAAAAAGAGCCAAGAAGGGTTGTGCAGTGAATTTCATTTATAGTTTTGGACTAATCAGGCAGTTCTTTGGTTGCAGGTTTCTAATTCCATCAAGTTTTTGTTTTAATAAGCGTTCTAAAAATGAGTTTTCCAGATACTATAGATATTGGCTATTTTTCCATCTAGTATTGAAGGTTTTGGCTCTTCAAGATGATAAAGCAAGTTTTCCATTTTGATTTAGTGACAGTATAAAAGATGACCTAGCTGAACACAGAACTACAATATAGCTATATCAGAAACTAGTTCTCTTATTTTATAGCATACCCACATTAAATAAAAACTAACTTGTATCTCAAACATACACATGCCTGTGGAAATGCACATCCTGATTTTTGTATCCTTGCCTGAAAGCCATTTCTGTTGATGTTCATCCAAAATGCAGAAGTTTTCTTTCCACCATTTTATGGAGAATGCAACTGGGAATAGAGATTCTCTTTGAATGCCAATTTTCATTCAGTTCATTTTTTTGTACATCAGTCTGCTAGGTATAAAAATGCCAAAAATAAATAGCATGGTTCGTTCATGACCTGGAAGCTGTATTTTTTATTTCTGAAAATTAATCCAGCTCAAAGCTGGATTAGAGATGGCACATCCCTCAACAACAGGCATGTAGGATCAAAGCAGACAGTCATTCCAACCTGGCTGGAAATCCTGTTCTTTATACATAGATCTTGATTCATACCCATGGTTGGCTTCAATCACAGCCATCTGTTTTAAATTAATAACAGTTAAATCATCTTGTATCTAAGTCAATCATACCTTGAAACATCGTAGGATAAGTGATTCAAACAAATCTAGGCTTTGTTTGGCAGCTCACAATACAGCATCATACTTTATCCACACAGAATGGAAATTATATTTGAGCAATGCTGAAACGTTTGTGCAGCATCCATGCTGATATTTCTGTTGCCATGAGTCTGCACAAAGACAACGATCTGGTTCACGTAACATGGCAATCCACCATAGGTGTCGTGCGAACCCAGCATTGTGACAGGTAAGATGGTAAATAGTGTTCTTCAGTGGTGCATATTTAATAAAAGAGGAGAAGCTGGAGCTCAGGTTGTCCAACCTAGTTTCTTTTCAGTCGCTGTTGGTTGTATAAGGTGAAAGGAGAGAGGGAAGAAGAGGCAACCTTCTTTGCTCCAATCAAAGAAACTGGCCTAACCTGAACACTTTTATTAGGGTAGGGTGACCATATGAAACGGAGGACAGGGCTCCTGTATCTTTAACAGTTGCATAGAAAAGGGAATTCAGCAGGTGTCATTTGTATATATGGAGAACCTGGTGAAATTCCCTCTTCATCACAACAGTTAAAGCTGCAGGAGCTATACTAGAGTGACCAGATTTAAAGAGAGCAGGGCATCTGCAGCTTTAACTGTTGTGATGAAGAGGAAATTTCACCAGGTTCTCCATATATACAAACGACACCTGATGAAATTCCCTTTTCAATACAACTGTTAAAGATACAGGAGCTCTGTCCTCCTTTTCATATGGTCACCCTATATTAGGGGTGAGATCACATGACCTGTTCTGACATGGCGAGGGGTTTTTTTACCAGTTACCTTGTTTGGTCATATATTAGTGATAGTATACAGGTTGAATCCTTGTCTAATCTCCCAAGATGCCAGATGTAGAACATATGTGCTTAAGTCCAGATAAAAGACTACATGGAACTTGTATATCCTGCTCCATAGGGCCTTGTTTCCTATCCCAGGAAGTACGAATTTGCATCCCTCTTCTCCAGCCTCCTTACAGGGAGCATCATCAGACAGGCACGCTCGTTACTGGGCACTCACGGATTTTCGCAGGTCTCTCTCACGGCACCGTCCACCTCCTGTGTGCCTCCCACTGGTTTCTTGCTCCTTCTGTCATTTTTTGTAGTAAAATAGTCCAAACAAAATGTGACTCTTCTGAGTTATAACGAAACTGGTTGCCATTTCCTGCTGTGTGCAGACAAGTTTTGCCCACTAGAGGGCGCTGTCCCACGTAGTTGCAGCTTGTTTTCCCTTTCCTGTGTGATTCTTCTTGTCCCTATAGCAGAAGAGCAGGAGGAAGCTAGAGCCACGGTAAGGAAACTTGATTTCCCCCTGTCTGATGATCCCCAGGGTCTGTTTCCATATGATGAGAGAGAGCATTGGAGATCATGGATTTGTTATATCTGTTTGCCTACAAGGATAAAAGCCAAACATATTGGAAGAAAGCAGAACCACTAAAGCAAACAGCAGAACCACTGATCCTGTGTCAAAGTCACACAGAGCGACAGCTACAGGCTCTCCAAACTTACAATCCAATTCTAGCAAAATTGCCACCTTTCCCTACCTCTCTGTCTAAATTCAAAATGTTTTAAGTTGTGTCTCTGATTCCCCCACCTCCCACCCATAAATTATATTGGGTGTGACATTTTACAGGCTGGTGAGAGATTTCCAGCCACTAAGACCTTTAAGCTCTTGTGTAAAGACAATTTCACATTTGCACAATTTTATAGATTACAGTTTTGAAGGATTTGGTGTCATCCAGCAAGACTCTTCTAAGTCTAGATCTGCGCTCTAACCCATGTCTATCCTTTTCTTACTATAACTGAATTTACCATACTTACACCACGATCCAATGAATGTCAACTCAGAATTGCGACCCACTGACTTCAAAGAGACTTACTTGCAGGTGAATGTGTTCAGGAATTTAGCATTAGTGCAGGGATTATGCAAGTTGCAATTGTGATACCCAAAATAACCAATAGCCGAACTTGAAACAATATACCGTCTAAAGCAAAGTATCTGCTAGATTTGGTCACCTATTATCTAATTTAAATTCTGATAAGTAATTTGCACATATTTCTGGCATCTTACTAATAGATTAGGCTTCAGTTAATCTGATGTTTCTTCAGACATAACTTTAAAATGCAAACGATATTTATGTAGTTTAACATATGCTATAAAATTGTATTAGAGACAAGCTTTCTCTTAAAGTATGTTATTTTCAAGTGTTACTATTAAAGGCTGGTTTCCATGTAACAATCTCCACGTGGAAGCAGCTTTAAATTGCTTTATATTACAGGGTGGCTGTTACCACATGGGGAGCTATTCAGTTGCTTGCTATGTAGATTGGGCATATTTTCACCACACCACTGCAAGTGTCCTACACTATATGATTGCATTTGTTTGGTGACAATCACTGAAGCCATGTGGTGACCAAGATCCAAAGACCGCTCTCCATGTAATAACAGCGTCTGTGTATAAAGTTAAAAGTTGAAGCATAGTTTATTATAAATTCTCCATACTATATATTGGCCCTGGTATGCACACGTATACATTTTTTTTTAAAAAATTAATGTTTAGACAGAACACTTCCATTATTCCCTAGCCAGCACTGGGTTGTGTATTTAATGCATCATCGAAATAATACAACAAAGTCTTTCTTAGGTGAGATTTTCCCAACATAGAATTACCATAATATAACACAAAATGATCTTCCAAAACCTCTTTTGTAGCAAAATTGCTTATTATTATTGTACCTCTAATTTTCAGTCTCTTTTGTGAAGTGTTGGAATTAGGCTTCCCTCCCGGCTTTGAGAACCTCCAGGTTGTGATAGAGAGGTCTCCTAAATCTTCTTTGCTGCCTTCTCAGAATGACAACCTCTCCCAGAATCCTCTGTCTTTGTACTATCAGCAGCAACATGCTGCCCGCCAGCTGTAGCATATTATTACTCATCTACAGCACAACAAAATCCTGCCCATAAAAACTTGATTCTCCGCCAGCTTTGCAGTGGTGCTTCCATTTCATGATTAAAAACACAAGAAGTGTGAGGGTCACAGAGAGATGATTCTTGCCTGCAACTGAGTCTTTGTTTAGCTGCCACAAATATTTACTGTAAAGCTACATGGCCACCCCACTTACCTATGGTTATCTGCTTCTGGCAACTGTTTTTTAAAATAATATTTAGCTATTACTGCTGTGCTCAGTCAATGTTTATCCCATATTACCAGGTTTTATGTTGCATCATTGTTGAAAAATGTATCATTAATTCTATAAACATCAGGAGATAGAAGAGATAGCAAACAGAGAAGTGGGCTTATTCTTAATGGGCCTAATCAAAAGCCGAATAAAACTGATTGAAAATCTGCCATTGAATTCCATGGTTCTTAGTGTAAGGCAGGTATGTATAACCCACTGAGTTCACAAGAGACTTGCCTGAAGGGTGTTCACTCATGTTATAAAATGGTCAACAGATTTGGAAGTCTAATGGCTGAGGAAAATAAACATTTTTTTAATCTTAGACCTGTTGCTTGAATGGTAGTTCTTATTTTGTGGGGGATTAATATCACAGTCTTCTTACTGAGACTTAACTTTGTGCAATTGTTTTTAAGCAATTGTTTATGGAAGAGGCCCCCCACCTTCAATGGCTGTAACAAGTTGCCAATCTATGAGTGCCCCATTCCATAGTTCGTCTGTGGTGATGTCACAGGATGTTCCCAAATATTTTTACTGGTGGAAGGGTCAGTCGTGGAATAGTCAAAATTAGTATAGCTGCTTTGATGATGATGATGATGATGATAATTTTAAAAAAATCCACACAGGAACAAAGAACAAAAGTGGGTGAACAGAGCAAGCGAGCTGGGCAGATGGAGATGTTGAAAATCAGTGAAGCTGGCAAGCCAAGGGGAGAGAGAAGTCAAGAAGACATCCTCACACAAGGTGTAGGATCAGGATGGGTTAAACTCCTCAGGGAGACTGGGGAATCAGAGGGCAAAAAGGACAAGGAGGCAGTAGGGAAATAATGACTGGGTGGGAGATGTCACAGAAGGCCTACAGAAAGAGAGACTGTGTGCTGTTGGTGCAGGTAATGATGAAAGTTGAATTTTACACACGGATGCAAAACAAGGCTGCAGGTCTCTGTATCCTTTCCTATCCCAAAGGCTTAGAAGTAGGTTATATATTGAACCATAATTTTAATAGTCACAATTTTAAATAGGAAAGGAGGTTATCTATTAAGAATGTGGGTCCAAACACATACATTATTGAAATTCCTTTTATATTGCAAAGGACTTTTGTCTCCCTCTTTTTAAATTAACTTTTGTAAACCACCCAGAGAGCTTCGGCTATGGGGCGGTATATAAATGTAATAAATAAATAAATAAATGAAAATATATTAAATTAACAGTTACATTTTAGAGGAAGTATATTATTTATAAAATCTAGGAACAAGCTAATTATGTTACCTTAATTAAAATAGCTAGTAATGACAAACAGTATAGAACCCTGCATTTTCATATTGGTTCTAAGTTTTCTAGTGGGTTCATCTAGATATCACAGTCATTGCCCCTGCTCTGTTTCTTATCCTGTATTTTTCCACCCAGTAACACTACAAAATGGCTGTAATGTTATCTACCAATGGTATTGCAAGAATATCATATTGGCACTGTATATTTTATTCGTTTATTTTTATTCCACACTTTTTATATTTCCTTTTTGGGTAGAAAAGCTTCTCAAAGTGACTGACGCCTTAGCTAGACCTAAGGTTTATCCCGGGGTCGTCCCTGCCTGCTCCCTGGATCCCCTGTGTGTCATTTACATGAACAGGGATGACCCCGGGACGATCCCAGGATAAACCTTAGGTCTAGCTAAGGCCTGACATTAAAGAACATTAAAAAAAAACCCCATAAACTATAAGCGGAATCACCTGTGCCAATCCAGTGAGCTAGAATTCCATTGTGCTTCCTTGAACTGATGGAAGGGATTCTTTAAGACTGCAGTCGTATGTACTCTTACCTAGGAATAAGCTCCATTGAACACAGTGGGATGTACTTCTGTATTAACATGCATAGGATTGCACAGCACTGCATGATAACAGAAGCCCTGCTTTGAGACCCCTCACCGTTTGAGGTACAGCAGGGGACCAACTGTGGCAGGGCTTCTGTGCAGTGGCATGGTGGTTCTGGAACGTCCTCCAAGAGAGGTTTATTCAGCCCCTTTGCTGATGGTTTTCAAGCAGCAAGCTTGGAGCCCTTTTACCTGTTGTACTAAGGATTTCTAGGATGGCCATGTCGTCTACTTTCCATAGAACAGTCTTCTTTTTTAGGGGCTGCCAGAGGACAGTCTTCCGTTTGAATGCGTCCTCTATTTGAAGGACTGTCCAGTCCAAGTCCAGCTTAAACATAAAGAACCGTAAGGAGGGAGAGCAGGGGATTTGAAGCTGCCTGTCAACCATTAGCACCTGGACAACAGACTGAGCAGCTCACATGGCACCTGGTCACAATCTTCCCACACTATGATGAGACATATTGTATTTCTATTGAAATTATAGTGATTATTTCTAAATCTGAATCTCGCCATATAAATTAGGATATGCAGATGTTATGTAGATCCGTTCTTGTGCATTTACTCCTTTCTGATAATGTATTCTATTTGGTGATGTGCAAGCGGCCACCCTAGTATTGTCTCTTGCTGCTAGCTGACTTGTGGTTCTTACTGCTGCTTTTTGTTTACTAGATGTGCTGATTTTATGTTATTAATATGCATATTTATTTTTATTATTGCATTTATATCCCACCTTTTTTCCTCCAAGGAATCCAAGGCAGTGTTCATAATCCTTCTCCTCTCCATTTTATCCTCACAACAACAACCCTGTGAGGTAGTTTGGGCTGAGAGCCTGTGAGTGGCTCAAAGTCACCCAGTGGGTTTCCATGGCTTGAGTGGGGACTAGAACCCAGATCTCCCGATTCCCAGTCCAACACTTTAGCCACTACACCACACTTTGCTCTTTTTTATGCTGCAAACTTCCTTGAAGTGCTCCAGTGCAAAAGGTGGGATATAAATATTTTAATAAATATACATAAACTGCCATTAGCAGAGCCCTATTCAACATGATAAAAAAATGGTGAAACCTAATATGCTAGTGGAGCCTCTCTTTGAATGAAAATTTCAAAGGAAAATATCCAATATATTTTGCTTTATTTCTAAATGAGTGAGTTTGTATTTCAGTTTCCATGCACACTTATTAAAAGGGTTTGTTCCAAAATGTATGGTCTGGATGACTCCCACATCAATGCATGTATACATTTTCTTGCTTTAGGACAATAACAAATGTCGTAAGCATCCTATACAAGTAACTGCTTTTAATAATATAAACTGTCACATTTTTCAGAAATAGACTCAACTTCCACCTATTTTTTTAAAAGGATCTGTTCTACATGAAAGATTTTTTTCATTATTTTTATTGGAAAAATGATTGTAGAGACTACTTTGTTTCACAAAGGCCATATCGCTAGTTGGCAGTTAGATTCAGGATAATGAATGGTTGTGGGGTTACCACATTATAAATCAATCAAGGAGTTCATGTGAAATCATACAGGAAACCTCAAAAATGAAGCGCACGCACTTATTAATAACATCTGAATCCTGAGATTAATCTACAGTGTAGTTTAAAATCACAGGCTTGGAAAGAAACTGAAGGAACCTAAAGTAAATTATGTAGTTTCTACATGATGGTGCTGAATGTAGAGAATGATTGTTTTAATTGTGATCATCAGGGGGATAAAGCAATAATCAAATATTTTTCATTTTAGTATGGCTTAGACAGTCCTCAGTCAAAATAAATTGGAATAAAAAAATCAGTGCCTTAGTTGAATGGGTCAAAGGTAATGTGGAATAGAAATAAATATTAATATATGCTCAAATTCCAGTGTCAGCTTTATTCTTTATTAAGTCTAAGCAATATGTTTACACTCACTTCCATTATAGTATTGGGTTGCACTGATTTGCTTGAATTCATGCATGCAAAGTCTATCACTTTGTTACTGTGCCACAGTACCAGCATAATGGCAAATAGAAGCAGCATGTCAGGTTTTGATGCCGTCTCCTGACACTAAACAGCAATCAATCTGGTTCACTGATGGCCACTTTGGCTTCCCATAGCTTAGGGTCCCCAACCATTTTGGACCCATAGGCACATTTGGGAATTTGGGATACTGCTGTGGGCACTATCACAAAATTACTCCCATGGGGGATGAGGCTGGTCACATAATGGCTCCTCTGGGAGCTTGGCGAATCAAAGGATAAGTAAGTCACCCAAGAAACTGAGTACAAGCAGAGGACAAGTCTGAACTTCAAAGCCAATCTACATACTTCACCCTAGAGAATCCATTCATTCATTCATTTCATTTCTATGCCACCCAATAGCCAAAGCTCTCTGGGCAGTTCACAGCACAACAAAAGCACAACAAAATACTCATTTAAGGTTGCAAGCCTATGTATGCTTACATGGAACTGATTAGGAATTACTTCTGAGTAGGCCTGCATAGGATTGTTCTGCTCGTCCTATCCATAGACACCCCTTTTCCCAGCTCCAAAAGGTGAGGAAAAAAGTGTTCCTTACATTGACTCCAAGCTCAGCCATTCTGTTCCCCACCTTGCACTCTTACCTCCTTTGTCATCAGAGCCCCTGTCCTGGAAGGTGTTCATTCTCGCTCTCCCTCTCTGTCTCTGTGTGTGTGAAGAATGAGAGCAAGGGCTGGGAAGGGAGAGAGAGAAAGAGCAAGGCTATGGAGTAGGAAGAAATAGCAAGATAAAGGGGTGAGAGAAAGAGCAAGGCTAGGGGCTGGGAAGAAAAGGGAAATAGCAAGGGAAAGATTGAGCCTAGAGACTAGGAATAGGGAGGTCTGGATTTTTCCATTATGCAGAAGAATACATAAATAATTCATTAAGAAAATTTGCAACAATTTACATAATTTATGTTATTACATAAAATTTAGTGTATTGTCCCATTCAAGTTTCCCTCATGCATATTTCCCAGTATGGCATATGTCTCAGGAGAAACGTACGTATTTGCATAAATTTTGGGAAAGTTAAAACAATGTTTCCAGAAGTCCGCAGCCTCCGCGCGCAGCCTGGGGAAGGCAGTCTGCAGCAGATTCCACAGGTCAGATTCCTAGATATCTGAAGTCATTTTAGTCAGTCTTGAGTTTAGTCCATCCCTAGCTAGGAGTGGGAGAAACAGTGAGGTAAAGTGGTAGATGGGAGAAATAGTGAGGCTAGAGGCTGTGAAGTAGTGCTAAGTGGGAAAGGAAGCCTGTGTCCGAAAACACCCTATGGTGAATGAAGAAAAAGCAAGAATGGGGGGGCGGTCACTGCCAGGTCACAGAAACTCCCTTAGCTGCACCTAGGATTTAATGTGGGGGGGGGGATGGGGCACACTGCAGCGGAACCACAGGAGCTGTTTTTAAGGAAAACAATGCACTAAAAGGACTTTACAAAAATGTGCTTTTCCCAGAGGAAAGTTCCAGGGTTGCTGCAAATTGGCGACAGCGTCATCTGTCACAAACGACCCTGATGTGCTCTCGCTCCACACCAGATAGGCCGTGTAGATTGGGCCCCTGTCTTTGAACTACCAAGATCATGTAATGCAGTCTTTCCTATCTTGGTGTCTTTAGATGTATTGTACTACAACTCATGCCATGCTGATCGGGGATGATGGGATTTGCAATCCAACACATCTGGAGAGAACCAGGTTGGGAAAGCTGAGAAGGACTGCAGCAGGATGTCTTAATTTGTGAATAATTAAATTATTCAGGATCTGTGAATAAAAGTTGGTTTTGGAACATAGTGCCAGTAGCCTCTAAGAGTGAAAGGAAGGGACTGGCTCACTGGTGACGTTACTATGCAAATAAGAAACTAAAGTCACAATCCTATGCTCATTACCTGAATTCAATGAGCCTCTCTTGTGATGTAACATGGGTAGGAGTGTATTATAAAGGAAGTTTATTTCAGGGCTTCAAGGATGACAAGATCAAGGAAGGTGGGTTAAGATGACCTGCCAGGATCAGATGATTCAGAAACTGGTTCACTAATGTAATGTTTGCTGATGATTTCAGCCCTATGAATGTGTAGTCAGACAGATAGGAGTTACTATAGAAAAGGCAAAACACACTGTAATATTATCCTGTTTTTTTTCCACTTTTTGTAGGATGTAACAGCCCTATTCGAGTTTCTATTATCTGCAGGTACCCATATCTGAAGTAGGAGGATAATAATACTGAGCTATCTTACAGAGTTATCATAAGGAGTACTGATATAATGCACTTAAAGCACCTTGAACACTTTTAAGCACTGTACTAAATATTGAGTATTATATTATCGTATCAGATAATTAGGAAATTCTCTCCCAAACCTAGAAGAACAAAGGCAAAGATGCATACAAATGTACAGAATTTGAGCAGTGAGCTGCCATAGAAACTCATTCACTGAACTTTGTTCAAACATACAGCCTTTTCTCTAGGACCGAGCTCAGGGTAAGTCAGTTCTATGTGCTTTGCAGCAGAACCTGGCTCTGTGTGTAGCCCTGATTGGCAGGATCTTGTGAAATCACAAAACCAACCCCATACTCCTGCTGTTTTAAAAATCATGTACTGAATTGGGGAGGGAAGAGAAAAGCAAGCATTGGATCAGCAGCTCCTTCTCTGGCCAACAGATGGAGCCAGGCTGGTTTCCTCCTTGTAATGGTGTTCTTCCCCCAGTGGCAGAGGGCGCAGCCTCGCAGTGGCCATTGTTCTCCTGGGTGATGGATGAGGCCAGATTTAGAGATTCGAAGGCTTGGGACAGGGTGGGGAGGGGGCCCTCGTCTATACGACAGCGGGATTGCTCCACATTAAATAAAACCCAATTTTTCGTTGATTCGAATGTAGGTAAAGAGCGTCACACTGCAGTAGCAGCAGCGATTTATTTCCTGAATTATTTTTTATATAGTGAGTTATTAATGCGCACATGTGCATTATCACATTATCCCATACACAGTGAGGGCTGGAGGGCTGCTGCAGAGCCTGAGAGTGTTTGTTTGTCCCGCCCACTCCAACAGGTACTAAAGGGACCAGGGTGCTGGAGGTGCGAGCCTGCGGCGTGAGCCGAAGGGTGACAGCAAAAGGGCTCTTGGCCTGAGGCTCTCAGCCGTGGGCAAGAAGCCACTGGAGGAGTTCTGCCACCTTGCGTGAAGAACAGAGGCTGAGCAGAACTTCACCTGATAAAAACTGGCCCTCACTCAGCTATTCTATTACTCTACTATTCTACTACTCTACTCTACTACTCTGATACTTTGCTGGCAACTTTCCTAGATTAAAAAACGGAAGCTAGGAATTATAACTTTGGAAAGTACAGTACTTCACTGTTTTAATCCGCTCTTTCTTTTACTTTGTGATAACCGGTGACAACCTTTAAATGGGAAACAAAAAACGTGCGAGAACAAGCCCAGAGACAGCTAAACACAACAAAGCACCTAAACAACTTAAAATTGATGAATTGTTTGCCTTTGCGGAAACCGTGAGTATCCCAGACTCAAACTTAGTGTTTTCAATTCCTACTGCTAATAGTTTTTCAGCTTTGATATAGAAAATGAGCTTTTACCTGAATCCGCGGAAAACTCTGGCAACAATTTGTTTGTGTATCAGGAAGGAGTGTCCTTAGAGTCAAATGGGGTAGATAAGTCTGCTTCCGAGAAATCGCTCATTACAGAGAAGATACAACATACTGAACAGCAATTATACCCTTCAGACTTTGTGACAAAACAGTGCCTTTTAACAGCTCACACTGTTATTTCAATATATGAATGCCTAGAAAAAATTGCCAGACAACTTGAGGTTCTTAAACTCTCCTTTGATACTCTTACACAAAAGCATACAGTTCAACTTAACAGTACAGGATCTAGAAAGGAGGAAAAACTGGGAAGCAAAAAAAAAGATGGAAAAAAAGACCATATACAATGATAAAGAGTAGAAGCCAGCAAAGCTATAAATCTTATCTGCGGAGCTCTGCAGACTAATATAATACACAAACCGAGTGAGAAGGAAGGAGGCTACAGAGGGAAAGGAAGGAGGCTGACTGCCTATTTCCCACTTTGTTCCCATAGCTGTTCATGTCACAGCATTGCTCCCCGTAATTCAAAGAAACAGCCTCCACGAACCAGAAGTGTGGGGGGGACGAGGCTACAGAGGGAAAGGAAGAAGGCAGCAGACCACATCTCCTCATCTGGCTGCCCGTTTTCCCCTCTTTCTTTTTGTGAACCGCCAGAGAGCTTCACATATTGAGCGGTACAGAATATATATATATATATATATATATATATATATATATATATATGAGAATAAATTTGTTTTAAGAAGCTTTCTCTGCAGTGCTCCACAGAGAGACTTCAAACTAAAATCGGCATGAACGAAGGAGGCAGCAGGTTGGTGCAAAATCAGGAAATGGGCCAATCACGTTATCCTACCGTCAAAGCTCCTCCCACATGTCAAAAGCCGATGTAACTCCCTCAAAGACACATAGCCATAACGTGGTGCAAATTTGGACCTGATCTGAAAGTCATGGTAAATCGTGAATGCGAATATGCACATTTAAGTTGGGGTAAAGAAGCCGTATAGACAAGCACGGAGAAACGACAACTGGATTTTCTTTAAAACACACACACTTTTTTCCAGTGAAGTTTGGAAAATTTGGGGGGATGTTTCCCCCCTGATTTTTCCAGTCCACTCCTCCTCCCTAGCCGTCACATCTCTAGGCCAGAGTGTGCTGACCTTCAGCTCTGCACACCAACACAATTGTTGAGTAGACATACATAGGTTTACGCTGTTCATTGCATAAATGTACATGTGGCATATTGAGAAATAAAGGCGAGCGGCATGAATCATGGGAGGAGGGGCAATACAGATGATTGAATCATTGTTCAAATTGCTGATATGTCTGCCTGTCATTCATTCACATTGCGCAGACAAGGAAAAAAACACCTCAGTATATGGAGAGGAAAACAAATATGCTGTGACTTGACTCCTGCTTTAAAACATGTTTGTATGCAGTCATACACAAGTATGACATCCCAACAGTGGAGGCTGAGAAGTGGCTATCCAAAGAAATTACACAGGGGTAGCCATGTTAGCCTGCTGCAGCAAAAAGAAAAAAGAATCTTTTGGGACCTTAAAGACTAGCAGATTTTATGGACACTCCACTTTATCAGATGCATGAAGTGTTAACTTCAAATTGGCAGATTTATATACATATGCTGTGGCGTTAGCAGGGTGGGGTGTGTGGAGATATAAACTGTGGTGTGGGAGGGTATTGGAATGCAGAAATTGCAGACAGTGATAATTACCTTAACAGTTGCCATTCACAAAAAGTTGTTGGGTGATAACAAAGACAGCATGGCAATGTTGAAGCAATTAATATATAAAGTGTGGGGATTTTTTTAATTTGTTTTTTTAAATCCTTATTATAGGAAATAGAGCTGTATCTCTTGATCAGTTGCATTTCAGCAATTTCACCTTGATATCTGTCTTTGAAAATCCATTGTTGAAGATAATGACCCAGTTTGCACAATGGCTTGCGCTGAATGCCAGCCCCCCCCCTTGTGAAAATTCAAGTTACGGCAGACGGGTGCTGCAGCTTATTTGTGATATGTGAACCTGGGTAGGGCGGTTTGTTGTTGTGGGTAACAAGCCATCCAGAACCCATGGGCTGTAGTTGGATTCTGGGGCGGCTTGTTAAGATGAAGAAATTGCTCCTTATTTTGTGCCGTGCCCTCTTGTTTAAATTGATGTCAGCAGGGCATGTTCTGTCTCCCTGCTTAGGAATCCTGAACAGCTTGATTTCTTGTGACGTGATTGCAAATTCAAATTGGCTGTGTGCTTCCTTGCTGGAATGTCAAAGACGTGGCTGTGGCAGAAACTGTCCTTCCATGCTTTTAAATTAAAAACAAACAAAGGCTTCTCCCTAATGGGATTTTTAGGCATAGTTGACTGTGGAGCAATTTGCTTCTCTGCTGCTGCTTAACTATACTTCTGAACCACAAGTTGTCTTAGAGTGTCGCAATGTTGTATTTAAGAATATCCTTACTTGAAGCGAATTTGCAAATCACTTCTTGGTATTTTTGCACATGTGTTTTGAATGCCTCTGAGCCTCTAGTGCCCACGTTTTGCTTATTTTGATTTCAAGTTGATATACAGCATTCTCTGCCAAAGTGACACCCAAAGTGGTGCACAGCTTAGATAAAAAACAACAGTATAAATCACAATCTTAAGCTAGTTTAAAACTAAAACATCGAAACAGACAACATACACGAGAAACACAGTTGCAGAGAGAATGATAAAAAAATTATCAGTAAAAGAGGGGGAAATGCTCTAATTGTCAGCACAAAATGCTTCTTTGAAAAGCCAGGTTTGGACAAGCCACCAAAAAGCTAGAAAATAGCAGCCAAACATGCTTCTGTTGGCAAAGTGTTTTGTTTAGGCATAATGGGAATGGAGCAATTCAAATTGCTCGTCATCCCAACACGAAAAGAATGTCGCCATGAAGAACCTTGACGGTGGGCCTTCTCTGTAGCGGCACCCACCCTCTGGAAAACCCTCCCTCTTGTGGTTCAGGAAGCGGAAAATATAATAACTTTTAAACGCCTCTTAAAAACATATATTTTTAAACAATCCTTCCCTTTACTGTAATTTATTCTGTTTTTATGTGATTTTAAAGTTTTAATCTGGGGGGGGGATCTACACTACTGCTTTAAAGCACTTTAGAACAGTTTTGACAACTGTTGGGGCCCAGGACACACTGCATATACAGTTTTCAAAATGTTTTCAAAGTGCTTTAACAGCAATAGTGTAGATCCCCCCCCCTGGATTTTATGGTTTTAGTTGTAAACTGCCCAGAGAGCTTAGGCTGTTGGGCAATATAACTATGTAATAAATAAATAAAATAAAAATAAATAATTGCTGCTGCTGAACTACACTTCTGAACCACAAGTTCTCAGAGTGAGCTATACTGTCATCTACACCAAGCCGGATATTGCACTATGAAAGTGGTATATGGTCTGTTTCAATGGGCCCCAACAGTTGTCAGTGCACTTCAATACTGCTATAAAGCAGTAGTGTGGCTCCTGCCTTTTATACACCGCTTTCATACCACTTTCATACCACAATATCCTGCCTGGTGTAGATGAGGCCTAAGACTAGCCTTAAAAGTGTCGGCACCGCTACAGAGGGCACCGCTACAGAGAAGCCAGGGCTCCAATTCCCCAAAACAGTCTTCACTTCAATAAGAGACAGGCCACAGAGTTGGTGCTTTTGCCACAGCTCTGATTTGTGTGCACATATGAGTATTAGGGCCAAACGGGATGTGACACGGGAAATCTGTGATGGGGATCCCCTGCTTTTTGAATGTATGTATTTCTTTATTTAAATATTTTTACTCCACCTTTCCAGTAAAAACATTCAAGCCAGTTTACAACACCCATTAAACAGTGGAAATCAGCAATATGATAAAAAAATAGATAAAACAGCAGTTAATAACTCTCCAATTCAGTTTTTGTTTAAAACTATCACTCCTCTACAGCTAACTTCAAAGCTTCTTCATGGGACCGCCAATTTGTTTGTGGAAGTACTGCTGTGTTTGTGTGTGCACTCAACCCTTTCCTCCTATGCTGTTTTCTTTATGTAAATCCCCCTCATAGGGATTTGCATAAATCTTTGTTTTAAATTGGGTTTTGTGTCAGTCAAGAAATATGAATGTTTGTTTTAAATTTGGTTTTTGTGTCATTTAAGAAATATGTAATGCCCCTAGAAACTTGTTGAAGAACAGGGTTTAAACTCACTAAAACAATTTATCTTTTGGGGATATATTCCAGGGTGTGGGAACACACAGATTCCATGGCACCACTTCCTCAATGAAATTAGCAACCCCACATGCCTGCTTTGAAGGTTTTGTTTGTTTTAAACAACACTATGGTAAGTTTTGGTTATGGGTTCCCTGCATGGTGTAGAATTGAGCCCTTGGTGGGGCATTTGAAGTAGGAGACAGTCAATTATAAATGGCATCCTGATTAAAGTTTTATGCTGAAAGTACATACATGTGAAATGTGATACCCCCAGTTTGGGCTCACTAGTGAAAAACATTTTATCATTGTTGTTCCATCTGTTCAAGGTAACAAGGAGATTTTTTAAAAAAGAATATTCACCAGTAGGTGTCTCTAGCAGCCTCTCTGTTTGCTTTAAAAATAGCTTATTTAGCGTTTGCAAGCAAGCACTGGTAAATCCCAGATGTTCTTGTATCCTAATGTAGAAAGAACGAGAAAAGTTTTTCCCCAGATAACATGACAACATATTTATTTCCAAAGGTAACAAATGTTTTTTTTTTCTGAAACATTTTTTTAATGCTGACATCGGGATTGGGCATGGAGAATTAAATGGGGAGGTTTTGGGTTGTTGATTTTTATTTTTATTTTAAAGAAGGTTAATAATGTACTTTATTTACACTCAGCAGGAATCCAGAATTTCATATAAATACTTGGAATCTATTATCTCATCCAGAATAATTTTCAAAAACATGCAGGTTTGCTTTATTGTTGTAAAATGTTCAAGGATACTCTCTAGTTTGAGGGGTTTTTTTCAACAGCAGTCGTAGCTTTTCATTGGCTTCTTGTCTGTCTGAAAGCAGATGTAAAGGCTTGGCATGCAGTTATCAACTAGTTTGGAGCAAATGTCTCACCATGTCCTTCAGCTTGTTGTAAACATCTGGACAAGGATTTATGGACCCCTCATGAATTTGTCAGCAAGCTGGTTTTTGTGAAGCACACGTGCGTATATGCGTGTGTGTTTTCTTATTGAACAAATTATACATTTAAATACACATCAAACACAATTTTAGTTCTTCTCCCGCCCTCTGGCTCTTAGTCAAAAAGACCATCCATTTCCTCAGCATCATAAATGCTGGGTCTGGAAATTATTACAACATATTTAGAAGTTAAAAGGTAATCATAATGAAATCTTGCAGATAATAGTCTCCATTCTCTCACCAAGGTACAGAATGATGCACAGGCCTGTTGTTTTAGATGACTTCTAAAGAAGACATTTTCCCGTCCATTGATATAACACAATGATGCACAAAGGCCAACAGCACAATAGTCAACCTTGTAAGCATAGTACACTCCACAGTTGAGTATTAGTATGTCACATTGAACACGACATGCTAATACTCAATGGTGTACATGGTTGACTATCTCTCCCCACTGGTTCCCGCTTACTGTAACTGGGAGCTGCCATTCCATCAGGAGGAGGGGAGAGATGCCGCTTGTTGCTGAGACACAGACCGTGGCATGTCTTTCACCGGCACGGTCACCACAGCAAGAAGGAGACAGGAGAGTGCTATCCTTGACTCCTTCTTGCTGTGGCGACAGCCACAGTGGAACACATGCCGTGGCTGCTGCCATAGCAAGAAGGAGGAGGCGGACAGAACTCTTCTCCTGTCAGTAGAGGAGACCCGTCCGCCACTTCTTGCTACAGTGGTGGCCGTGGCATATCTTCCTCTGCGGCCACCTCTGTAGCAAGAAGCGGTGGATGGATCTCCTCCCATCTCAGGAAGTGCATGGGGAGCTACGGCATGATCGGCAGCTCCCCAAGTGTTTCTGCCACTCTTGCCTTGTGACTTCGTAGGCATGGAAAATAATCAACGGAGCCTGCCACATGACACAGTAATCAACGGTTGTACAGATATCAACTCTGCACACTGTTGATTATTTGTGTTGGGTATTGCTTAGACTTCAAGCGTAAAGTGTGGGGAAGTAGGGCAGGGGAAGAAGGGGAAGTTTCTCTCTTTTTGCTGTCTTCTCTCCTGCCCTACCTCCCCCCACACTCATGCTTCTTTCTTGTACAGAGTTGGACTGTGGCAGGTCTTCCCAGACACAGCTCCATGAAGCCAGCAGGAAAGAGGACCCAGGAGGCTACCTGGTCCCAGGAGTTTGGGAGATGCTTGCCTGCATCTAGGGTGCAAGAGAATCTAGGAAGGTTGCGGTGCTCCCTCAACCAAAATAAATTCTCCTGTCCCTATCCTTGATTTGATTGAGAGGGCAGCCTCTGTTGCTGTTTAAAGGTTCCCATGGAAAGAATTGGGTTTGTAGAACATGACCATCCTGCCATGGTCAATGATCTCTCTTCCTTAGGGCTGCTCCAGGTTGAATAATAATAATAATAATAATAATAATAATAATAATAATAATAATAATAATAATTTCTTACCCGCCTCTCCATTTTGTTCAAGGCGGGGAACAACAGTAAATACAAAATACATAAAACTGAATTAAGAACATAATATACATTGTCAAAACATCTAAAAACAGTCTAAAAACATCCTAAAATTCCACTGGGTAGGCCTGCAGGAAGAGATCAGTCTTGATAGCTTTCTTAAATGCTAATAGACTCTCAAGTTGGTGAGTCTCCTCCAGCAGGCCATTCCACAGTCTAGAAGCAGCAGAAAAGAAGGTCCTCTGGGTAATACCCATCCGCCTAACTTTGACTGACTGAAGTAGATTCTTCCCAGAGGACCTGAGCGTGCGGGGCAGACTGTATGGGAGAAGGCGATCCCACAGGTAGCCTGGACCCAAACCATGTAAGGCTTTAAAGGTGATAACAAACACTTTATCCTTCGCCCGGAAACTAATTGGCAGCCAGTGAAGAGATTTTAAAACTGGTGTAATGTGGTCACCCCAGGTGTACCAGTGACCAGCCTGGCTGCCAGATTTTGAACTAGTTGAAGTTTCTGGACTAGGCGCAAAGGTAGCCCTATGTAGAGCGCATTGCAGAAGTCAAGCTTCGACGTTACCAGTGTGTGCACTACCGTCTTTAGGTCTTCCAACTCTAGGAAGGGGTGCTTCCCTTCAGCATAACTGCCTGCCCTGGTTGGCTTTGGTTTCATGTATGTGTGCTGTCTTCTGCTGCCAAAGTTTCCAGCAGAGAACACTGCCTTCAGCCCTGGAGGGCTTGAGAAGCTATCAAACTATCTTTTTTTCTTTTCTTTTTTTAAAGCCACATTTTCCCTACCTCGTTTCACTTTCCCAGCACATCTACATACAGCGATGTGTGTGGGACTGGGGGCAGGTAGTGGGATATTGGGTAAAGTTATCTTTCATATGAGACAAAGGGCATCACAAGATTGTCTCAATTTTCATCTGTAAAACGTTGGCGCATACGACACACCCTTGAAGCTGTTATCATGCATCCAGTTAATATGAATGATTTTAAAACCCCATTGATTCCAGTGGGACATGTCCTTGTACAGCTGGATGCAGGATTGTAGCAAAGAATAATTTGCTACAATCCTCTATACACATATAGAGCATCTCCCACCATGCATATTGGGGCGGGGTGTGGGTGTGTGTAAATCTTTTTTTAAAACTCCTTTTTAAAGTATTGCATTGTGATACCTCACTGTTCTTTTAAAAATTAATCCAAGGTGGTTTCCACAACAATAAATCACAAATAAAATAATTGCCAATAAATATGTCATAGGTGTACCTTCAGATTTCAAGAAAAGCTTATTAAAAATAAGATGATTTATGATGATTAAGAGTAGTAATAGTAGTCGTTGTTCTGGAGTCTTGGCACCACAACAGAGAAACTCCTGCTCCATCCCATTGCTACTGTTGTTGTTTCCCTTACTAATGGAACCCTGAGAAAATGTCAGCAATTGAAGGTGGGTTTCAATGGGAGAGAGAGTGAATAGGGCCAGTTGAAATCCATGCAAATGGTGACAGCCCATATCCCAATAAGATGGACATGCATTTCTCTAATTGGCTAATACACTCTAAGTCTTGTTGTGTTGCAACAGATGCTTATATACTTCAGTTATATAGCCAAACATAAGGTAAAGCAGTGTGTCTTCACTCACACTGTTTGGGCAAGTATTCACAGACTGGGAATATTGTTAGCTCTGAGCTGAGCTTGCTAAAAAGGAACAAGGCTCAGGAAAAGAAAATGTGCTGAATGGATTACACCAGAAAAGACAGAGGCTCTTAATTCTCTGTCTTCTTTTGGGTTGGGACTTGGGAGCCGGTTTTGAGATAACAGACAAAACACAAGGCGTATGTTTTAAACAAACCACTGAACAAAATGAGTGAAAGAACCAAAAATCTAGACATGTATCCAGACTGCACCCTTAGTGATGCTTCTTTTTGATTGAGGCCCTACCTGTTTGTGCTTTCTGCTAAGGCCAATGATAAAGCCTCCTCAAGTTCCCATAGGGTCTACTATGGAGATGCAAGGAAACTATGATGAATATGGGCTGCTTTAGGGTGGATTCCTGCATTGAGCAGGGGGTTGGACTTGATGTCCTTAAAGGCCCCTTCCAGTTCTACTATTGTATGATTCTATGATTCTTTGGAAGTGAGAGGTAGTGAGTACCAGAAAATATGCATGGGGCAGTATCCAGCACTGCCCCTCAGCTTACACCTGTTACTGCAGCATACATTAATCGGCATTGTGCTAGAGATCGCTTAAACTACCACTATGTGAAAAGCGTAAGTGGAGTGACAATGTTGAACATTGCTCATGGAATCTAAGAAAAACATGTCTTGCAGAGTCATCACTAAGCTTATAATATCATAGGCTGTTAGTTCTGGAAAAAACCGTACAATCCACGGTTGTTGTTTTTACCACTGGAGGCAAAAGCACAGGGAAATTGCCTAGCAGTGACTGAGAATGATTCCAAACTTTTTATTTGGAGTTGCCAAAGGAAGACTTGCCAAATGCATTATTATTATTATTATTATTATTATTATTATTATTATTATTATTATTATTCCCAACTCCCCTGTATTGATCTGGGTGCTTCCCTTCCACACACCCTTTCCCAATCTTACTAGGAAAAACAGGGAAAAGAAGAGGAAGATGAGATCTGCCTGGAAAAAAGTTTTAAATGAAATAATAAAATCCATCCATTTAGTGGAGCACATGGTTGCACATTCCCAACCAGTTTTCTCTGTCTTTTGGTATTTGTGGGGAAATAGTCCAAGCTAATTGCTCAAGTAAGCCATTTGTCATGTCCCACTAGACAAAAGTCAAAAGTTGCCACAAGATAGAGTAGGGAAAAATCAACTGCCACAAGAAAGATTGTCATATGCATTTGTTCTCTGTCCCCAAGTTTTGAGATTCTGTTGGCCACTTTTCCCTATTATCTGTCTCTGTATTTAAAGCAAGCTTCCCTCTGCATCTTTCAGAAAGGGCGTTTCTCCTCTTTCCAGCCACTTTCATTCTTCCCCCACAGACAAGGTTCTCTCTGATGTGAATGTTCTGGCAGAGGGCAATACTCATTGAATTGTTAGACATTTAAAAACTGTTGATCTAAAACTACTATGGTGGGAAATTGTGCTACATGGTAAGAAAGAAGTGTCTTGGAGAGCTGCACTTGGGTATGAAAAAGAAAGGTTCAGGACCAGTTCATATAGACAGGTGATTTCTCATTTCTTGAGCGTACCCAGCAAATTGGATGAATGGTGAAGCAGTGGCATTGTTCTCAAAGGGAACAGTTACAAAACGTTGCACATCACGGTTTTGCCTTTTTATGACCACCTCTTCTTGCAGTTCTGCTAAAACACAGGGAGTGCAGATACACGTTTCAATGGCAACCTATTTTTAGTTGTGAAACAAAACCAAGTAAAATCCCCAGTATAAGATAGGATGGGATCTTAAGCAATACATACATCTTGCATGCAAAGCACACTAGACATATCTGCTATACTCTCATGGGTCTTGGAATAGACTTGTAACTTCTTGGACAATGAAGGCCAATATTTGCACCACTAAAGGTTTTTCTAGAAGAGGCTGTTAATCTACTACACCTAGTTTGGGTTTTGTTGCAGAATTGAGATCAGAGCACTACATGACAAGCCTTTCCTGTATTGTTTTTCTGCTACGTAACTCTAAATGGCACTGTGGTATGGTGGAATAGCACAAATTCAGGAGAAACCGTGCTTTCTTTCTCCATCAGAAATAATACCCCATTTTCCCTGCTTCCCCCCAAAAATAAAAAATCCTGGAATGTGTTCTTTACAAACAGAAGCGAAACTGGAGGGTCATGTTGTCTAAAGAACTGGTAAACAACTGTGAGTAGGGAATGATGAGTGCATAACAAATGCCTCATTTAGAAAAGCTCTAACAGCAAAGTGGATATAGATTGCTGCATAAGAATGATATTGGAAAAAAATCAAAGGCCAAGGACTACAGATTTCTCTCATTTCAGGTGCATGTATTCTAAATATAATTGTTATACCATTCACAAGAACATTGTGCATGACCAGTGCTAATGGTAGGAGCATTGTACTTAATATGTAGGAGTCTTTATGTTTTAATTTTATCCCAAGCATGGAGAACAAACTGTTAGCCTTTCAACCACTCATAAAATGTACTAAAAAATTATGAGACATGGAAAAAGCACACATAATTCCTTTTAAATGTCTTTTGTTTCTAAGCCAGAACATATTGCCATCATCTTAGCAAATTTATCCCTGAAATTGTGAGCAGAAAGTGAGGTGATTTGGGATTTTAACTCAAGACCTGAGCTGAATTTGTATACCCACAAAAAGGCAGGATCCATGAAACACACAAGTCTCACTCCACAAAACGATAATGCAGGATTTGTTGTGCTAGAAGATGGATGGGGATGGGGATGTCGTGGAATGCACACCCCATCCAAAGCTATTCAGTGCATTATCTCTCATCTGCGCATTTGGATGTGAATCTGAATGCACCTCCGATTTCTGCTTGCAAGGCCACAGCTAGACCTAAGGTTTATCCTGGGATCATCCAGGGTTCGCCCCTGCCTGAGCACTGGATCCCCTGTGTGTCACCTAGATGGACAGGTTTGACCCCTGGACGATCCAGGGATAAACCTTAGGTCTAGCTATGGCCCAAGTCCTTATTCAGCAGATGATACATATGCACATGCCTTTTTTTTAAACCACGTATAGATCCCCTTAGCCAGGTTCAGACAATATTGTTCAATTATACATTAAAAGCAGAACATTTGAAAGTCTCTGAGGAGGAAAGCCATATAAATTCAAGATTGTCTTAAAAGGAAAGAAAAAGCATCTAAGTTTTGTTTTGTTTTGTTTTGTTTCTGATACTGATACGGGTACTGGGCCTGACTGCCTTTTCCAGAATATGGTTTTTCACTTTTTCTTCATTGACAATAAAATAGTTGAGAGAGGGCCTCAGATTTGATGCTGTCTTTTCTGGTATGTAATATGCAACTGGATCTAAATTTTGGGTGAGTGCCCAGTTTCAGATGTCTAAAGCCTCTGTTGAAAGCAATGGAGACTGCATGCTGGCCAGGTTTTTATGTATGCAACTGCAGATTGATTATCTAATGGCAGTACTACACTTTGATCATGAGCATCTGAAGGGAGACATTTCAGTTGACCTCCCCTTCTCTTACTTCCAACCCATAATTCCAATGTGTTTATATATACATTTCCCTGTGCTTGCCACAGACCTTTCTCTACTAATGGCAGTGAGATATGAAGGGCCCTCCCCGCATGCACTTCATTTCTTTTATGCATCAGAAGGGAGAGTTGTTGCTAGAGGAACCGGCTGGGGTAAAAAAATGTGAACGCTTCAGTGCATTGTCTGTTGTTGTTGTTTCTTGGTGGGTGGGAGGACAATTTCCTTTCTTGGTCTCTGGTTCTAAAGCATTGTAAAGCTTTTTTCAGGTGCAGAATGAGGCAGAGCATTTCTACTGGAATATAGACATGCATTCCATTGGGGTGAAATCCAACATCACACAAACAGACTTCAGCTGACCTGACGGGATTTCTCAGACCCCTGCACCATGCCCGCAACAAATCTTCAGACCAGATTTTGAGGGCTCCGCCAATTGAATCAGTTCTGTTGGTGGAAGAATTTAATTCGTTACACACACACACCACACAAATAATTTTGTGTTTGTTGTGCTGGTCTATGACCGAAATAAACAAACTTTGTACTATAATTTTGTGTTGCTGCGCGTACAGGTGTTAGCGTATATGTCGTCAGATTATTATAGAAGACACACTTTGTTGTTTCTTTTCTCTATTTGAGATTTCATTTTAGTGACAAATGGTTGGGTGATTTGCAGGAGATTGGCAAAGATTTCTGACTCCCGGTTGTTAACAAGAGCAGCAACTAAATTATACTGTTGAGATGAAGAAAGCTTTGGGGGGCGGGTAAGCAGGAGTAGATGTTTGTGTGGAAAGACAGTGTGATCTGTTCAGTTCTATTGGGCTCATGATGCCTTTTGTTCCCGGCATTGGTGAATTTCCAGTAAAAAACCCAAAACAACCCTCAGTCCCATCAGCCTGAAATCTGCCTACCCCTTATGGGTGGGATAGTCATCCCTTAAGATGTACATACCACTTGCAAAAGAAGCTCAAACTCTTCTGTCTTGCCTCTCAGAATTATCTTGGGTGATCTGTGAATATTCACATTACTTCCTCCACATGGAACCTCCTCAGCTTAGTGGCAGTTGATGCCATGGCTGTAATCTCCAGGGCTGTTAGCCACATGGCATGGATTCCCTTTTCTAAAACAACATCAGGCACTGGCATAAACTTTCCACACACTGGGGAGGATCCATATGGCAAGCTGTGCTAGATGGCTGTACTAGAAGATCACCATAGGAAACAACCTCCTGCACAGGCATATTGAAATATAATAAATCAGCCTTCAGTCTTAACTCCTGATGCTGAATGTTATCATTTTGTAAACCTGTAGCAGGGCCTTGTATTCGCATATAGCATTGTTCTGCTTTAGGTGCCCCATAAATAAATAGCTTGGATGCTGGTAAATGTTGAATCTTTGATATTTTGAATGATTTATATGAAAGCCATACATGGGTGTTACGATACAGCAGCAAGGATGCTATATATGGAGAATGAGAAAACTGTCTGCAATAGAAGAATGGGAAAATACAATGCATGAGTATTTCTCAAGACTTAACACGTTATGTAAGAACTAAAGAAGGTATACTAAAATTTATTGCATGGAAATTAAAACTGGCATAACAAAGCGTACTCTTACAAAAAGATTAACCATGAATTCAAGCTATTATAAAGTAACTGATGAATATATTTTATATAATATCATTTTGAATATAATTTTAAAAAACATATTAGGATAATATTACTATTGAAAGTGCTAAGAATCAATGGAGCAAACATTTGTTCCCCAAATGTTTTGTGCTCTGGCTCTTGAATCCATATTAGTGGGTTTATGTAATTGATCCTCTACTTTCCCTTTATTAAACTTGCTTGTTCCAAAGTCAAGAATAAAATTGAACTTGCCGATTTAACCTTCTGTTTGTTGCATCTTTTTGAGGGGTCTTACAGTACAATCCTCTACTCCACTTAGGTTGGCTAGAGGAATAAAAGATACCAGCTAAGTCCCCTTGCAAGGGGAGATGCCAAAAATACACTGGCATCAGGAATCTATGCCAGCATAGCACCAGGGTTATGCCAGTGCAACTCTGCCAGAGTAGTAAAAGCAATTGAGGAGTTCCCAAGGTATGGTAGGAAAGGAATGTTGGGATCCTACACTCATTTAGACCTCAGTCCATTTCTGGTAATGATGTAACGTTATGCTAGCTGCTTTCTTTCATAGGACTTTGTTCCCAAGCAGGGCTTTAACGCTTTCCCTGGGGAGCACGTGGTACCGCTTGGAGGGCTGTAACTCAATAATAGAGCATGTGTTTTGCATGCAGAAGTTCCCAGATTCAATTCCTGGCATCTTCAAATAGGCTGGAGAAACTCCTGCCTGAAACCCTGGAGAGCTGCAACCAGTCATTGTTGACAATATTGGCCTAGATGGCCCAGTGGTCTGAACCAGAATAAAGCAGCTCCCCATGTTTCTGTTGCCACATATACTTTCTTTCAAGTAAGCTATGATGGTCTGTCCTTTCCTGTGTGTTTTCCTGTAACAAGCAAGGTTGTTTGTGATATACAGGGATTTGAACCTCCATCTGTAGGGATCCCTGGAGTTATTCACACTGGCATGGACACTGTAATTATGTGCACTGGGTTATGTCTTGTCTGTGTGGTAGGATTAGGTGATATAATGGAGGTGTCCTGCTGCTGCCATGCATGGATTGATTCCTGATACGGGGGCATCATCAGTGAGCTGTGGTATGATTGCTCGTAATCAACATTATTACCATAGAATAAATACTAGGGCGGTGTCTATCAATGTTGCTATGTTGTCTAAATTTTTAAGCTGCATAATTTTGCACTCAACTTTGTTGTTGGAGGTGCATCATTATGATATAATGCTGATGTTGTCAGCTTTGCAGCCGCTGGCACATTGGGGGCCAAAACTGTTAAACCGTTTTCTAGACTCAGCTGTGGCATGGTTTGACAATCACTGGGTAAAATGGTTTGTTACATGATACATTATAGATCCTTAAGATTTGGATTATTGATTCCAGTAATCTTTCACTCACATGTGATGCCTATAAGGAGCTGGTGTTCACATTTTATTGCCATAATTTTTGCCATTTCAAACGAGGCTACTTTTGGAAGCATGTGCCTAGTCAATACTCTTATCAACTGCTAATACCACCTTTAATTTTATTTTTAGCAGACAGTAAAAATTTCATTTTCTGAAAAGGGAAAAAAGGCTCTATTTTTTTTTTACTTTTTCACATAAATGGATTCACATTAATGATTTCCCCCTTAATATTAAAATGACAAATGTGTATGTGTTTCTTTGTTTGTTAAATTTATGTCCCACCTTTTTGCCCCCAAAGGCAATACATAATCTGACTTGAAAAGACTTACATGGAAATAGAAGAAAGATTTGGAGAGTTTCAAAAGAGTTCAGTGGCCTTAAAATAGAAGATTTCTCTGTCAGAGCATTGTCTCTGCTTTCACAGGTCAGTCACCAGATTATGAGAAATGTACTATGTTGATGCCATTGTTAGGATATTATTAGGAAAACTGGCTTATATTTTTGTGAAAATGGAGTCTAACTCCAAAGTTCTTGGCCTTGCTGTTCCTAAAGAAGTTTTCACTGTTGACCAGAATTTGGCCTATTAAGAGTTTGGCTGCACAGCTAACTTTTAGTCAAACCTCTCTGGATAAATATAAATAATATGCATATGTAATGATATATTGCAACATTAACTTTGTATTATTTTTAAGTTGGAACTGACAATTACAGATGTGCATACAAGATGCTTGTGTTTTAGAGAATAGTTTATTGCTCATTCATTTCAAAGGCAGCATAAAGGAGCAAGACAGATATCAATATACATTTACAATATATTTCATTTGAGAACAGGAAGACAACACTAGGTACTCTTTTGGTCCCAAGGTAAAATACTGTTTCATATTCTCCCTTCCCTGGATAATTGGAAGTTCCGGTCAATTTCATTTAGAGAAGAGAGTGCTGGAGAGTTTTGGTGATTTGTAATGAAATGTTTCTCTTGAAAATGCTTTGGCTGAGCTGGTATTTTCGTATATGTGAAAACAAGCACAGAGGCAGGAAGTGCTTGTACCACTGGAACATTAATCCCTCCAAAGTTCTGGATCAGCCACGTTTAAACTGTTGCTATTTAGCTCTCACTGGTCTCCCAACTGGGCAAACCAGTTTCAACTGTATACAGGTGGGTGGGTGACTTACATTCCAGATACTAGGAACAGCCAATTGCCCTCTAGTGGCCATTATGGCCCATTCATTTCCAGGCCATGCCGAAACTAGAGATAGAGTCATCGTTCCACTTTGCTGAGCACAAGAATATGACTCACATTTTATGAATCTTGTATGTGGCAGTGATAATTACAACTATAATAGTATCATTACTAATAGCTAAGGCAGTAATCCAAAGAACACATAGAAGGAAATGTGTTTAATTGAAATCAGTGGGACATAACTTAGAAATACATGCTTTTAGGGCTAGAATGGCCAGATGTAAAAAAAGGAGCTCCTGCACCTTTAATAGGCATGTAGAAGAAGGTATTTCAGAGGTTGTAGACTTGCATATCAAGCTACACCTGCTGAAGGTTCCTATTTTTCACCGTTATTAAAGGGGCATGAATCCTCTTCTCTTTTGCATCTGGGCACCCTGTTTAGGCAGTTTCCTTCACTGTCACATGAACACAATGCTCCAAAAGCTTCTAACTTACTTTCCCATCAAATCCAGTAATTCACCAATGGGGAAAGAAGAGGCTCTCTCAGTGCAGTCCTATGCATGTTTACCCAAAAGTTATGTTCAGTGGAATGTACTCCTTGTTAAATATGCATAGGGTTGGAGCCATTCATAATGTCATGGTTATATTTTACAGTTGTTCTTGCTGGAACATATTGCAGCAGACTTGCAAGCCAGGCAAGTGGAAGATGGGAAGAAGTGTCTCTGTTTTCCATCCTTGACAAGCTAGGACCAATAATTTTATTCAAGGAAAGGAAGGCGCTCTGGTATCATTTCTAATGGGAAACTTGGGTAGTTAAGTGCATATCAGTTAGAAGCAAAATGGAACTACCCAAAAATAAGGCAGTGGCTTCTGCATACTTACGGTACTCCTTTGCATGTGCTAAAACCCGCAAATACAGATACCACAAAACTTAACGAAAAGTTCAAGAGATACATGAAACATGTTTTTAGTGAAACGGCCAACTTCTTATGCCATTTTTCCTTACAGCCATGTGCTGGAATCCAGGAAGCTGGGATTCCCAGAATCCACCTCAAACTGTCATAAGGCCAGCAGCTTTAATACCCATCAACTTTAGTTTTGCTGCGGCCACCTTTGTGTCTTATTGTTGCCACGTCTGTGGGGAAACAACTTCTGGTTTCATTTGAACCTGAGATTGTAACATGCAGGTATGGCTCTAGAGACTAGACACCATCCATCTCTTGAAGCGAAGCTTGGCCATTTCTCTTTCTTTCATTTCTCTAAAGGAAATAGGTCAGGCAGGTTCCTGGCATGCCGCTGTGAGCATTTGCATGTCTCTGACACCAGGGGGCGCAGGGTCTCTTATCCTGGGGCTGCGACAGAAAGTGTGTATGTGTAGCCATCGCAAGCCTTGACCTTCTTTGCTCCCCAGGACCGCCCCTTCCTGCTCAGCATGTGCGCATTCTGATGGCTTTCTGCTTGCTGCTGATGCCACCTTCCACCCCAGTGTTTAGCAAGTCCTGGTCCCAAAACAGGGTCAGAGAGAATCGGACATGTGTGATCTGTTGCCTAGGCTGCTTTCTCCCTGCTGTAGACATTGTTTCTGCCACGATGTTTTGAGGCTCTCCTCTGGACTGGGGGAACTCTAAAACTGCGATCTGTATCATCCTAGATAACCAAAGAATATGATCTCTCTGAAATAAGGAGAGGGTGAAGGTAGCAGATACCAGGATGTGTATTGGAAACAATGGCTGTTTCTACACCTGCCTTTTGTCCCGGGATCGTCCCAGGATCATTCCTGTGCATCCAAATGACACACAGAGGATCCCAGGAACAGGCAGGGACGATCCCTCCATTTTCCTGGGATAATCCTTAGGTGTAGAAAGGGCCAATGGCTGCTGGCAGAAAGTTCATAGGAAATAATGGGAGTTGAGATTATCTATTGACATGATTGGGCTCCATTTAAATCAATGCAAGCTGCAAATCAACTATCAATAAAGTGAGGAGTAGATTTCATCCTGAGGCTGAAAGGACAGTCCCTGGGAATGAGATGACCCTTGGGGGTAGAATGAAAGGCCTGGGACAGGAATGATGGTCCCTGGGGCAGTCAAGGCACTTCCACCCCGAGGCCTGCCATTCCATTTCCTTTCAAAATCCATTTCTTGCTTTACTGATAGGTCATTTTATTGATAGCTCTTCAAATACTTGAAAGGTTGTCACACAGAGGAGGGCCAGGATCTCTTCTCGATCATCCCAGAGTGTAGGACACGGACTAATGGGCTCAAGTTACAGGAAGCCAAATTCCAGCTGGACATCAGGAAAAACTTCCTGACTGTTAGAGCAGTATGACAATGGAACCAGTTACCTAGGGAGGTCGTAGGCTCTCCCACATTAGTGGCATTCAAGAAGCAGCTGGACAGCCATCTGTCAGGTATGCTTTAAGGTGGATTCCTGCACTGAGCGGGGGGTTGGACTTGATGGCCTTATAGGCCCCTACTATGCTATGATTCTGATTCCTTTGTAGGTTGCAGTGCATTCAATGGAACCCAGTCATGTCAATAGACAATTTCAACTCCATTATGGATCTTCCAATAGCTGCCGCTGGTTCTAATAGGGATCCTAGTCCTTCCTTTGAGTGTGTTCTTTTTCTAGGTTCCCTCTTGCAAACACATTCTAGAACAGCCTTTCCCAGCTTAGTGCCTTCCAGATGCGTTGGAGCTCCCACCATCCCTAGCTCAGCTTGACAATGGCCGTGATGGGAGTTGCAGTCCAACACACTAGAAAGCACCAGGTTGGGTGCAGCTACGTCATAAAGAAGAATCCAGCCGATTTCTTAAAAAAAACACCTTATCTGCCTTCAGAGATCTTGATCATTTCTCGCCCTATCCATTGAGCCAACACACATTCTCCATCCTTTCTCGAAATAGAAGTGGTACGGTTTTACTTTCAGTCCCCTTTTAAACGAAGTTTTCCGAGAGGAAGCCACGGGTTTTTTCCCCTTTCCCTAAGCCTTGTTTTGTTCAGCTGGCTCACCTCCCTTTCATGCCCTCGCCCCATTGGTTTATCGACTGGGTGCAAGGCAGAGATTCTGTATACATGCCTGCGGTAGTTTGACGTATTCCTCCACGGGAACGCCCACGCACAAGCCTGGTGTCCTGTGTATAGAGAGGAGGCAAATGTACCTTATAGAGCAATGATTTAGACATGTCTACTCAGTCTTGGAGTTCGGACTCAGGGAACTCAAAGGGGCTTACTTCTGAGTAGATATTTCTGGGATTGCGCTGCCTGCAAATATATTGACTTCCCCAGGCCCAGAAGTGTGGTTTGGGCGGAAAATTCTGACACCTCTGTCTCTCTCCTCTGGGGCTGAAAGAGTCCTACCAATACCCCAGGCACGCCAGATGGGCACGCAGGAGAGGGCCTTCTCGGTGGCTGCTCCAAGGCTCTGGAACTCCCTTCTCAGGGAGGCTAGGCTGGCTCCCTCTGTGCTACAGTTTTGGGGGCCAGCAAAAACTTTCTTGTTTCAGCAGGCTTTTGGAACTATACTGGGCCTGTGCTAATGTATTGGACCTCCCCTTTTAACCTGTTACAGCTTTTAAAATTTTAAACTTATTTTTAATTTTACTGTATTTTAGCTTTTGTAAGTTATATTTATATGTTTTAATAGTACATGTTTTAATCTTGTAAACTGCCTTGAGTCCTAGTACTGGGGAAAAGGTGGGTAATAATAATAATAATAATAATAATAATAATAATAATAATAATAGACTGGTAATGCTTCTGAGATCTTTCTCTCATCGTCATGGCCACTGTGGCATTACCCACATTTCTATTCCCTTAGGTATGTCTGCATGAATATGTCTAGAAACTTCGGAATGTTTGACTGAGTGGGTGTGGCTGGTGATGCTGTGGAAAGGGGGAGGGGTATATATATGGGGGAGCTGAGTGGTTTGAAAAGAGCCTCGTGTGGCACAGAGTGGTAAAGCAGCAGTTTCTGCAGCTGAAACTCTCCCCACAGGCTTGAGTTCGCTCCCAGCGGAAGCTGGAAGCTGGTTTCAGGCAGCCGCTAAGTGAAAATAAGATCATAACGACTAAGGATTGTTATTATTAGATTGGTTACTAGCAGTATTCTTAAGAATAGGCAGGATTGGAATAGAATTTGAAGAAACTAAGAACTGTAAACAACAAACATTTTCTTTATTTTGCTACCATGAAACCACGTGTCACTTTGGCTGTGTCTCCTGTTCTATTGGTTCATAAATAAACACTTTACATTAAACCTTCAGCCTGCTATATTCACAGAAAAGCCTTTTCCAAATCTCCTTACCTTTTCCCTCTGCTGTAAGGGAAAGGTTATACTTTTCTTTGTACCCCATCCTCAGCTATTTAAGTGGTGGTGCTTAACCTGAAGGAGTTCTGTGCGTCAAAGCCTTGTGTGTGAGGTGGTGGCATCGCAGCCACCCTTCCAAAACAGAATTGCTGTGGCCTCTTGAGGAACGTGTTTGTCGCCCAGCAGCATGTGGGCAGCTGATGGATCCGCTGCCACCGACACTTGCGTTTACCCTCCCGGGTCTTGAGGCTGGAGGCGGGGTGGTGGAAGGTAAAGAAGGAGCAGTCCTCCTGAACAGAGGTTTGCAACGGGTCCTTCGCACTCCCATGCCAGAGTGGTCCACTTCGCTGCTGTCCGCTGACCGCTGCAGGAGATGAGCCAGCAGGTGATGTGAAATAAAGGCCAGGGCCAGCTCCGTTCAGGGCCAATGTCCGGGCAGGCCTTGTGGCGGGGAAATGTGCAGCCAGTTCCTGCCGCGGGAAAGCTGGTGGGGTTGCAGTTCCTCGCTCCGTCTGTAGTCTCATCGGGACTCTCCCACACTAGAGTCATTCAAGAGGCAGCTGGACAACCATCTGTCAGGGATGCTTTAGGGTGGATTCCTGCATTGAGCAGGGGGTTGGACTCCATGGCCTTGTAGGCCCCTTCCAAATCTGCTATTCTATGATTCTATGACTAGCAGCCCTCGAGGAGATGGGATTCCTGCCAGAGGGGGCGAGGGTCTCGGGACTGCCACGTCACGGCCTGCCCCATCTCGGGGCCAGCTTTTTCTGCTCCTTTCCAAGCACAAACGACGTGTCACTTTTCAGTGTCGCCCTCCCCGCCTTTTGGGAAGAACCAGGCCAGAGAGGCAGGCAAGCAAGGCAGAACCAGCGAGCAGCAGTGGGCCTGTGTAAGCTGGAGAGCAGGAGGGAGACCGTCTAAGGGGCATTGCTGGGCGCTCACATGGGTCGAGGCCCAAGCCCATAGGGCACAAATCTGCATATGCCAATTTGTAGCAATAAGTGCATATCTAGAAATAGTTATTTAAATTTCACAGGGGACAAAGCCAGCCAATTAATTCCTCATCCAAATCATCTCAGAGAAAATAAATTCTTCAATTAATTTGCACCTTGACCCAGTTCATCCCACGCCAATGAAAAAGTCCCCCCCCCCCCAGTTTAATTGCCCTGCAGGGGAAGTGTGTGTGTGTGTGTGTGTGTGTAAGTAAGTGTAAGGGGAGGGGTTGCAGCATGTGCAATCCCTGTTTCAAACCGCCTCTGCAGGTCAATTAAACTGGGGTGCCCGCGGGGTGGGGGGGAGGGGGACAGCTGCCATTGGCACTGATGGACACTCAGGTCTCTGTGGAGTAGATTTGGGAGCCCTTGGATCTAGCAATGGAACAAAGCTGCCTGGAGAATAAGACCGGGGGACTTTTATTTCTTTATTTATTACATTTATATACCGCCCCATAGCCGAAGCTCTCTGGGCGGTTTACAAAGGTTAAAAACAGTGAACATTAAAAGCAAATATACAAAAATGTAAAACCATTAAAAGCATAAAAACAATATCCATTTAAAATCCCCCTCCTCAAATCCTCAGTCTGCCTTTCTTTCCCGAGCCAATTCTTTGTGCTGGGGTGTTTGGTTCGTTCCGTGCGGGGTAGATTTTAGCCCCGAGTGGGGGTTGGACTAGATGATCTCAAGGGGACCTGCAGTTTTTGGGTCACTCGGCGAGGTCGCCTTCCTGTTGCTCCGGGTGTGAGAATCACGCCCCTCTTCGCCTCCCCCCTCCTGCCCATCCGCCTTGGCTTGAGTTGCAGTCTGTAGAATGTGCCAGGACGTGGAACCGGGTCGAATTTCTGGCATAAAAATAAAGCCCCTGGGGACGGGATGCGGGACATCCTTTGGCTCTCTGGGTGTGCTGGGCATTTCTGCAGATCGGGTATCCCCCGCTCTCTGGGTGCAGAAAGAGGATCGTGTTCGGTCCCCAGCATAGTTGCTTTGGAGAGAGCTTCTCCGTTTCCACAACACACCGCCTTGTTTATCCTTCTGCTAAAACCAGTTAAGGCTGTGGAATAACGGGGGCTTAGACGTGGGCGTCCTCTCCCTTGATCGCTAATGCTCACTCGGAGGCGATCCAGCCCAGGCTCCGGCCCTGGGACCAAGGCAACGCAGAGCCGGAGCCGCTCAGGCTCCACCTGGGGCGTGTGGCCGCCGCTTGTGCTGCTCTCCGCTGAGGATGGGACGCAGCTGAGCACAACTTGGGTCGGGGAGTGGGCTGGGCTGGGCTGGGGTCTCAGTCTGTCCTCAGTCCCGCCGGGATTTTGTTCACTAGCTTCAATATCTGTGAAGTCATCCCGACCTTGACTTCATGGTTTCCGAGGGACTTTCCGCGCAGTGAAAGGACCCAAATCGCCGCAGTCTCGTTGCACCTCTGAGCACGTGCAGAGTTTCTATCCGGCGTCACTGACCTGTCCAGACCGGTCCCACTCCATTTAGGAGGAAAGCAGACGGCACGGCTTCAGAGGGCGCAGCGCAGGCAGCTGCGTCCGCCCGGGGTTCCGTGGAAACCTGCGCCCAAGCCCGTGCGCACGAGATCGCAACCTGAAAGGGGAGAACACGCGAGGCGTGTGTGTGGGGGGGGTGTTTGCCTTGAAACTCGCGTGGCAAAAGGGGAGAGACCTTGTTCGCTTAGAGAACTCGTCCTTTCTCGCGCGCTCAAAGGGAGGATTCGAGTCCTCGGTAGCGACTACGGGACCGGCGGGTCGCCAGGATGCCACGCAGTCCGCCCCGAAGTGCAGCTCAAGTGCAACCGCTGGGTTTGCGCGGGGTCAAAGTGCTCTTCTCTGCGGGGGGCCGCAGCCGAGCCCAGTCGTGTAAGACCCGTTGTCCTGATTCAGCGGGGCGCCCTTCCGAGCCAGCACGCTGAGGATCGGGACGTTCAGCCGCGAACAAGGCGAACCCTGCAGGCCCTGTCCGTGGAGGAAACCGGACCCCTTCCCGGGGGGGGGGGGTGGAGAGGCAGCTAAAGGCTGCGGGTGCGCGGCTCGCGCGTGTAGTAACACCCCCCCCCCAGCTTGGTGTTAGGCTTTTACTGATAGGGGTTCGGATGCCTTCCGCACGTTGTCTGCGAAATGGAGACGGGAGGGGGGATATTGGGAGAGGTTAGGGTTGGGGGGGTGGCAGAGGATCCAGCCTTCCAAGCGCAGCGCGGCCTTTTCGGCTTTGGCGTCTGTTTCTGTCCAGAAGACGGAGCGGAAGAATTCCGCGGATCATCAGTAACTAAGTTAGAATAAACAAGTTAAACTGAAGCACATTAAATTAGGTAAATTCTATGGACATCGGTGGGCTGCGTTTTGGAATCGGACTATTCGCCTTTAGGCTGCAGATACCGTAAAAACAGATTTATTTATTTTTTAAAAAGAAGAGAACTTAACTATTCTGGGCTCTTTAGATTTTGAGAAGCAAAAGATCTCAACCTTCTTGATCCACAAAGAAGTTAAGCCCAACGAAGTACTAGGATTTACACTTAAGGTGTAGGTGTAAATCGCAGTACTGGTTTCTGCTTAACTTGTATGTGGATCGGGTAGTGTAGAATAAGGCTGTGAAGACATCATATTAGCAAAGCAATCTTAACCATCGAGTTCATTGGGACTTACTTCTGAGTTAACGCAGTGATGACTAAGCTACAAGGCTGAAATCTTAACCGTTTAGACCTAATCTTCCCCTAAGGCGAGGCGTTTTATTCATTTCAGTGCGATTTACTTCCAGTTAGTATGTTTGGGGTTGCAGTCGTGGAAATAAATTATACTGAAATCAACATGCCTTCCTTCCTTCCTTGCGCGTATGTTTGGAATGGGGGTGGGGTGGGGTGGGGTGGAGAGGGAACTTCGGCTGCGATCCTATTAAGACAGCGATCCTATGGACACTTCTGAGTAGATAGTATAGTGACTGCGCTGTTTCCAAGTAGACACGCATAGGATCGCGCTGCTTCCATGTATAGGGCTGCGCTCAAAATACATTCAGGATCGCAGGTCTCCCTATGAAAGCAAATTCTACGGATCCACAACACTTACTTCGAAATCAGTGTTCTTGGGATCGTATTATACACGCGTTTTTAGGATGGGATTCTAGGCTGGGAAATCGGCTCTTTTTTCTTTTTCTCCCTTGAGCCCCTCCTCTCTCAATTATATTAATTGCTCAGTAGTACTATTTTTGTGGAATAGTTTACAGCAGCGAATACAAATCGTGATGTTTCATGTTAATATAGAAGCGATAGAATAGATCCGGTCCCTAGCCTGGGGAGCAGGGGGCCCTTGAAGGCCCAGATAGTCCTCGCCCTGCGCCTACTCTAGAGTAAAAGTGAGGGCGGGGAGACATCGCTGCTACACACACATTTAAAGGAATGTCCGTTTTGACCCTCAGGAAGAAAATGGTGAGATGCGTTTTAAAGTACAGAACTGTACAATTCAGCTTGCTTCCAACGTGGGCTGTAGCGAAAAGACGAGGTGGCGTTGTTAAAAGGGGGGACGACGACACCCGTTTTACTGGAAAGATTTCACTGGCTCGTGTGAAAGGGAGGGGGTGAGGGAAGCCCACAGGGTGGTCGGAGATGCTCCTTAAGAAGTTAGACACTTGCCCAACGGGAATAATATTACGATCTGCGGAGATCTGAAACGAACCCCCTATTCTAAACCCAACGCTCCGCCTTTAAAGCACTAGCAAGTGACGTTTGGAGAATGCTTTTGACCCGGGGACAACTCAGGTCTGAAGTCTCCATCCTGCCTATGACAAACGCCCCCCCCGCCACGTTCCCAGGCAGCCTCCCCCCCCCGCTGCCCCCATTAAATTATTTGTCACCCCATCGGGCTGTTCCCGAGAACATGTCGTTTGACAGGCCGGCCCTGCGGTTCCTAAAGCTCAGGAACCGGGCGGGCAGGCACAACCCAGAGGCAGCAGGGAACAGGTTGTCCCGGCTAAAAATAGGCGCCGTCCGAGGGAGCCGCTTGGGACGGGGCGCCCCGCGCCTTAAAGGGCCTTTTGGTGGCCTTCCGCGGGTGGACTCCGGCTCGGAAGCGGCGGGCAGGGGCGCCTCGTTCAGGCGGATCCCAAAGGGACGGGACAGGTCGGAGGGGGCTGAGCCGGCATCGCTCCCACCCCTTGCCTGTCCCTTTCCTGGGAAACGTCCCTGAACGAACGTTTACGAAACAGAGTAAGGCCAAGGGCAGGGGAAAGCAGCGTCGGATCCTCGCCCACGACCCCTTGACAGGGACATCCCGGATCCCAGCTGCCTGGAAATGCAATCCCCACTTAACCTGCAATCCTATGCTCCCTTGCCTGGGAATCAATCTCACTGAGCTGAACAAGGCTTACTTCGGAGTAGACAGGAGTGTAGCAACCTCAAACTCTCAGACTTCGCTCTCAGCTCCATCGAAATCAATGAGATTGGTATACTCAGGATCGGGCCGTAATTGGAAAGAGACATCCCGTTGCTTGGGTAGCAATCCTAAACTCGTTTGCTTGGAAGTCCTGCCCCTTGAAACCCATGGGGCTTACTTCCAAGTAAACATGTCTAGGATCCCGGTCCTCAGCGTCTTTACGCCGCAATCGTTTTGCCTAGTAGAAAGTTGAAGTGAGCTCAGCCGTACTTACTTGCTTCCAGTAAACACGTGTCGGCTTGGTGTGTTTGTTCAGCTGGGAGACACCCCGTGTCGATGCCCCAGCTACGCTCTTTTCTAGTTCAGGTTCCTCAAGAGTGCGAACCTCAACACTTACCTGGAAGTGAGCTCCATTGAAATCAGTGGGGCTTATTTCTATGTAATTATGATTGGGGGAATCTAGAAAGTTGGGGGACAAAAATCATTCTTGGAGACAAGTTTACTTCCAAGTAAATGGGTTTTGGAAGAAGGTGGACACCTTTATGGGGGAGGGGGTCGTTAAGAGGCGAAACCCAGAACACTGCCGGGGGAGGGAAAGGACGCCCCCCCTTGGGGGTCCTCCGTTACGCACAGGACCTGTCTGGCTTTCCTTCGTGGCCGGCCAGAGCTCCCGTTTAGGGGTCGACAGGACTCCGTTACGAGGAGTGGGGGACAGAAACCTAGAGGCACTCCGAGTTGCTGCGATCCCATTTCTCCCCGCTCGGGTTTCGCACAAGCACGCAGAGATTTAGGGAGGGACGGGGTGGGGTGGGTGTCTTTTAAACCACCGTTTTCAGTCCGAAGCAGAACGACCTCCGCCTCGTCTGTAATAATCGCATTGTTCTTGTGACTGTGATCGGTCACCTGCTGGGAGACCTCTTCGACCCGACGTGGAGTACCTCGCCAGGGGAGCGGGGAGGGGGCTTTTTCGCCTCCGGGCGCCGCTCTGCTTGCCCACGCCGCAGCCACCCCAAGGCGCCTTTGCCTGCCCCCCACCCCCCAGCCTTCCCGTTTCCGCCAACCTGGCTGCTGGCTCTTCCTGGCACCCCCGCCACGCCCTCCTCCGGGAGAGCCGCGTCCCCAGGCAGCAGCCCCCTCTCCGGCTCCGGCATCCAAGCCTCCGTGTGGACCCGGCCTCCCGCCCGTCCCCGCCAGAAGTCCTGGGCCGTGCAAGTTGTGGACCGTTACTCCGGCAGTAACCGCGCCCGCCCCGTCTCCCGCGTCTCGTTCGGGCTGGCGGGGGACGTGCCTGTCTAGCGGGTGTCTGGGGTGGTTCACACGTCGTGTCCAGCCACAGGCAGGACCAGCCTCTTTTTAAAAAAAGAAAAGGCAAACGCCCCCTCCCTTTCCCCAGGCGACGCCCGGGCTCCCTTTCCAGCCGCCGCCCCCTCCCGGTCCCCCCCCTCCCGGTCCCCAGGCAGCGCGATTTCCCTTGTGGGGTAAGAAGCCTCTCCAGGGGCGCCTCCCTTCCTCTGCCCCCGCGGCCCAGAAGAGGGCAGGCTCTCGAGCGGGGGACTCCAATCTGCCCCCAGGACGCCTCCCCAGGGCCCGCTTTCCCGGCGGCCCCCTCCCTGCTCCTCTGTGTGCACCGGTTCGCTCCGGAGCAGTGCGTGGTCCCGGGCGGGCCTGCGAGTAACCCCACAGCCCCTCCTGGCAAGATCCGTGGTGGCTCTGGCTGGGCTGAGCGGCCGGGGAGGCAGAACAAGGGCCGCCGAGCTGTAAACCCCCCCCCCCCCCCCGCATCACCACCAAGAGGGCTTTTGCCGAGCCGCTGTTGGGAACTTCAGCAAGCCGGCAGCTGGGACAGGAGCGGCCGCTCTCGCCTGGCGAGGCTCTGCCGCTCCGCAAGGCTGGCCTGGTGCCTGCCTTGCCCAGGCAGCCGGCCTCCAGCGCACCCGTGTGGGCGACCTGACGGGGCCGTTCAAGCGAGGCTTGAGCCTTGCTGCTCGCAGCATGTCCCTCCGTCTTGGGGGTCTTTTCTCCCCCCCCCCGAACCCCGCAAGGGAAACGGAGGCGCTGTTTCCACCCTCCAACTCCCCTGGCTTCCTCTGCCTCGTGGGTCTGCGCCTCATTCAAAACCAGGCGGACGGCCCCGTCCCCGGGAAGCTCTCCTGCACCTGTCGCCTTCAAATGCACACGGACCCACCGCTTCCACGGGGCTTCAGCGGGAGGACTTCCAGCAGCCCCCTGCTGCGGTTCCCCTCCGCTAACGCAGCCCGGTTGTGTTGCACATTTAGTTGGAAGGAAGTCCCCTTGAGCCCAGGGGACTTACTCCCCCGAAAGAGTGGATAGGATTGCGGACATTCTCGGAAGTAATCCTTCTAAGTCAATCGTTGGGACCGAACTGGGCCGTGATGCCTCTGGTTCACTCCCCATTTGAGACTCAAAGACACCCCCGCCCCCAGCAATACACCTCCACACACTGAGCTTATTCGGTTGAATTTTGCAGCCGGTGGAATAAAATAGCAGGTCATCCCCAACAGCCTCTGATCGGGAAGGGGCTTTGCAGCAGAGCTCGTGTCTCCGACGGCGGGGTTTTCAATGCGCTGGATCAGGCGCATCCTTCTGGAAGGCCTATGGAAGTCGCTTGCCAGAAGAAACGGCGATGGCCACAGTGCAAAGTGGGGAAGATTCGGGGTCAGTGGCCTTGAGGGGCGGGGAGGAGGGGGGAGATGTTCGAATTCACACCCCCTACACCCACACCACAGTGAAGGGAGGAGTTTCGCTGCGATGATCCCCCCAAATTGCTGTATTTGAAAGGCAACCTCAGCGAATCGCAGCATTAGCCATTTCGCTGTCCAGCCTTGGCTGTCCTGTCTCTGGGGGAAGAGCCATGCCATTGCCAAGCGTGGCAGAGCGAAGGAGAAAAGGACGATGGGACTGAGAGTTCAAGGGCGCCCACAGGAGGAAGAGGAAGAGCAGGAGGAGGAGGAGGAGGAGGAGGAAAGGGTCACCACCTGCGCCGTCTGCTCCACCAGCCGAACCTGTTGCAGCTCACCCGCTTTGCGCCCCCATGGGGAGGGAGAAAGGACGCCCCCCGCTGAAAGAGCTTCCTAGAGCACCTGGAGTCGTGTTCTTGGGCACCGCGAGGGGTTCAGAGCATCCCCGCCAATCTCCCTAGAGAGCGTCTGCTGAGCCCCTTTGTTACTGAACTGGACGTCTTCATCCGCCCAAGCCTCCCCAATGGAGCCTTCTCCTTATAAGACTCAGGTCTACCCACAGGCAGGAGGGTCTCCAGCCCCAAGCCTCGTTTCCTTTGGGGCTACTCCTCTGTTCTTTGGGGCGGGTTCAGGCTCTCTGTTTGTGTCACACAGGGGACAGGTGAGTGCTGCCTTTTTGTTGTTCTGCATCATCACGTAGCACCTGATCTTGCTTAGGCGGAAGACTTGAGCGATTGCTCGGTGCAGAAGGAAGACATCACATCGCAACCAGCCTATCCCCTACCCCCACCGCCGCAATGATATAATCACATCACTTTAGAAAGTTCCCCTTCCAGCCGATGGTCGGTTTAACCTCTCCCTGACTGCATTCCCTTTCCCCTCCCCTCCCCATACACGCCCATACGCTGCCACAGTTTATTGATGACAGGTTTCTGGCAACTGAAATACGAGTTCCAGGAGGTTGATCAAATAACAAAGGACTAGCAAACCGAGCTCTTGCCTGTATTTTGTTAGTACGTGATAAGGGGCAGTGGGGAAAGAAACATACACACTTTAGGGAAATGCTATAAGAAACTCGCCAGCTACAGTTCAGTGTTACATAAAAAGGAGTAGGTAAATGTGTAGGCTGGTGCTTTGCAGTGATCCTGCGTTCCGACCTGGTTTAGGAGGAACTCTAAACCAGGTAGGAAGAATGCAAGAATGACAGGAAGTACAACCTCATCTCTCCTCTCATCCTTTTTAGGCATTATTTCTAAAGTATAATGAACTGGTTCTCAGAAATACAGGTAGGAAATAGAATCAAGCTGCCGTCCTATTCACACTTACCTGTGAGTAAGTCCCATTATACTAAATGAGGGTTATTTTTGTCTAGAGATGAATAAGATCACTCAGCGGCGAGACTCGGAAAAGCACTGCCTGTTCTCCTTCACAATTGTGGAGCTGCAGTACCCTTTAGCCAGCCCTGCACAGGAGGAGTTGCCCAGCTTGCTCATGTGTGGAGTCGCCTCTTTCTTAATAAAGTACATCTGCCAGCAGCTTGCAGCATTTTAAAGGCACTGCAGGCATGCAGACGTTGTCAGATGATGGCACAGTTCTACTTGGCTGCAGTATTGCTCCAAATTGTATACAGCACAGAGAGAAAAAGACAGAACAATGTCCCAAGAGTGGGCAGAAGTTATATCTGGCTCTCTGAGTGATTTGAAGTAGACTGGCAAGGATTTCTGACTTCCAATTATTGCAATGAAATCTCTCTCTCTCTCTCTCTCTCTCTCTCTCTCTCTCTCTCTCTCTCTCTCTCTCTCTCTCTCTCAATCCTAAATGATATTGTTGAAATGAAGAGAGCTTGGGTTAACCAGGAGTGTTTTTGTGTGGAAGGACTGTTTGCTCTGTTTAATTCTGATACACAGAACAAATTCCTGGGCTCAGAATGATATATTTCTATATGTATGTCTTTGTGGATCTTGGGGTTCTAGTAAAAAGAAAGAAAGAAAAGTACATCCCACAAGCCTGAAGTCTGCCTACAGGCCTACAGAATCTGCAGCCTGTCTGTGGGGAGAGGGAAGGAGGTGATAGGGTGGAGGAGGGTAGGGAAAAAACAAGCAGGGAAACACAAACAGCTGAGGCGTGTGCATGGAAACAGAGCCATGTGTGCCAGCAGCCCATTCCTTTCACACATGAAGAACAAACCCTTTTGTGATAACATCTCCTGTCACATCTGCATCTGCTTCTGAGACATTGGCATGTTTGGCAGGCTTTGGGCAGCAGGTGTCAGGCAGGAAGAGGGAGAAACTTCCAGAGACCAATAAAATTGGTCTACAACGTTTCCCAAACCTAGAAATGGAGGCAGGGCTTTCGCCTTCTGTGAGAGCTCCAGCAACTGTCTCTGTTTAGAGTGTAGGCCAGGAGGAGAGTTTCTCCATCCAACCGTTGGAGATGTTTGGCGTTTCAAAAATAAAAACAGAAGGAGATGTCTGTCTGAGCTGGAAGCTATGTCGTTGCTCCCACTATTTGGTGGCAAACTGCAGAGCTCAAGTGCAGAGGAAATTAGGGCCTCTGGATCCAGGCCGAAGGTGTTGCTGTGGTCTGGATCAAGAAACTGACTCTTATCCCTTTGCCATAGCATCTGTGCCTCTGGCAAGTTGTTTTTCCCTTTGCGGTCTTTGGCATTCCCTTTTTCCTGGATGGGTGGCCTACCTGAAACTAATGGTCTCTACAATCAATGAGAAATTTGTTGCAGGAAGCAGTAGGCCTAGTTCCAGTGCTTTGTTAGTCTGGCTGACTGTAGATAAACTATTTTGAATTTCAGTAATAGTTAAATTTTATTTTCTTCAGTACTATACTGAGCGAATGATTGAATACTGCCATTAAACTCAATACTATTTTTATCATTATATCATGCTGTATATTGATAGCTCCTAGTAACGTACTTACATCAACAATGCCTACCTACCACTACATATCACTGGCATTTTTTTTAAACCACAGATTTCAACACTGATAAAATGCCTGCAGGGGGCTATTGAAGGACAAAGTCTCATAAATCTATTGGTGCAATCACTGACTCATGATGTACATTTACTTTCCTTGCTACTCAGGTGAATGCCACTATTGCTGCACTAATTTCCCCTTAATGTTTTGCAATGGACCTTTCTAGTAATGCCTGGGAGGGAATCCCCTCAAACCTTTATTTTTAAATTAAAACACACATTTAATACTCATTCCCACTGGAGAAAAACCCATACATATAGAGGTTGTAATAGTGTATTAGTCCTTATCTGAATCCTAGGTAGACTTTAATAATTTTAACTAGGCTTTTTAGTTTAGTTTTCTAAAATTAAGATTATGATAATGAGGATGGTCACCATGATTTTACAAAGTATGTAAGGCATTGTATTATTCATTCATTTATTCATTTAAAGTCCTACTCAAAGAGAAGGATATAATTGCAGTAAGGAAAACAAAAAAGGTGAAGACATTCAAATTAATTTTGCAAAATATGTTCACTTCTCTTCCATTATTTATATATTTGTTTTGCGTTTCTGTAAGACATTTTGAGGCTATCCTCCCTGACGGCATTTTCCCTCCTAACACAAATTATTCTGCTTCTTTTTCTATTGTATATTTCTCATTCTAAAAACAGTAGTAAGCAGCCTTTGAACTTCTTAAAATGTCTGTTTTCCTCCATCACAACTAAGATCCCACACCGGCATAGATTTCCTTAGCTTAGCCAGGATTGACCTTTGACTGATGGTTCTGACCTCTTCTTCAGACTGACTTACACAGTGCAGAATATTTGATGGTAACAATACTCAAGGGTAAATGCATGTTACAATTTATCATGTGACTGTTTATGAACAAATTATAGTTGCTAACATATTAGTCAGTTTCTCTGTGTAACACATTACAATCACCTTATTTTCACTTGTTCACTTCTTCCTGAAAATATGGCCTTTAGAGTTGACATCTTATCTCAGATGAACAACTTCTTTCACTCTAGAAAATAATCATAGTGTAGACAGCAAAGACAATGTAAAAGTGCAAGTTGTTTAAATAGGAATGTGCAAAATGAACCTGAAATATTAGAATATCTCCGGACACATTGTCCTGGAAGGTTTCGTATATGTGCATTGTGAAAAGGGAAGTATCTCTAATTCAAGAGAAGATCCACTCTGAGGTTGCTAAAAGACAAATAGCATATATAATCACCAGGCAGATTACCCCAAACACTATGACCTACTGGGCAGTGATCCAGTGCCATAAAAAGCATTGATCTCAGAGTGTTTTGTCTGACCAAAGACTCTGATTGAGGCCCCATCTCTCTAGCATGCGGGGGGGGGGGGATGACTAAAATTTCTCAACTATAGCTGTAAAGTAGAGATACTAGCCTCTGTAATTTTACATGAAGACAGCAGGGAGACAAAAATTATTTTGTACTTCTGTGCTTTGCCTGTCTCTTTCCTTGTTTTATTTCATGAAATCTCGACTTGAGGATAAATATGTTGCCAGGGAGAAGCAATACCAAAAATATTAATTTCTTTATTCCTGTCCTCACCCTCCCCATGAGATATAAGGCCAAATAATTCCTTTAAATATCCCCTGTCCATTCATTTCATCATATATTTGTCTGAAACACTGTTGCACTAGTGATTGTGAGTTTTCGGGGAACCTACCCCCTGACTGAATTATTTAATATAGATTGTGGGAAAACCATTCTCTAACCCTTAAATGCTTTATTCACAAATGAGGACTTGACACTCTTAGGAAGGAAATGTCTTTATATGGTGGTTTATAGCAACATGAAAGGATTGAACACTTCTGGGTCTAAATGGTATTTTGATGTGCATTATTTCTTATATGAGTTTTAATGCCATTTGCCCAAAATGAGACCTTGCAACTGGAAGAGTGGAATCCTGCAGCTGATTATAGTTCTTAGGAAGTTATGGGGGAGGGGGAAGAGAGAAGGCAAAGTCAGCCAGGTACTAAACAACAGAGGGTTTTTAAAATTAAATTCAGTATTTTAAGTGTAATGTGAAACCAAGCCAGCCTAGAATGTACTGATGTGTGTTGTAAAGCAAAAAGATTTTTTTAGCTGTTTAAATTGGCATGTCACACTGTGTTAGGATTTTTAATTATCGTTATTGGTCGAGCTCTAAGAAGATAATATTATAATAGATTAACAATCCAAAAGACTGTTTTTTGGTTTGTTTTTAAGGAGTTTCCCAAACTCTTTTTTGAAACAACAACCTCTGCCTGTCAGCATTATAGACTGAATATTATAACCCAATTGAATGGCAAGAATTGTTTAATTAACCTAAATAAACATTAATTTTTGTGAACTGCCCAGAGAGCTTCAGCTATTGGGCCACATATAAATGTAATAGATAAATAATAATAGACCAAAACCAAAGAGATGTCAACTCAAGACATATTTTCAAGATTACAAATTGTTACCAGTGGGTGATAAAATACATTTTGGGCAATGCTTCTTAGAAAAAGAGATTCCTTCTAAATACCTGTGATAGCATTTCCGCATTTTACATTTAGTACTTTCTTTACAGAAAATATGTGAACACAGGTTTTGGTTCTATAATTGAGATTGTAATCTACCTATTTTGGTACAATGTTTCTTGCAGGAAGTACTTCATTATGGGGAGGGATTAAATTTGTTGAAGTATATAGAAGTTGTTTGGAAGTATGGCATAGAGAATTTTAGTGAAATTTAAAGATTATAAACTTCAGTCTTCTGATCTTGTACTCCCATAAAAATAAACAGAGTGGTGTTGATGATGTGCATGTATGTGTTTTTAGCGCTCCATGCATCCATTTAATTTTTTAAAATCCAAGAAATTAGTGTATCTTAGTCCACATCAAAGCTCATTCTTCTTAGGATGGCAACTTGAATATCATAAGGGAAATTTGCTGTTTATATTATTTAATATTTCATCTCATTCTACATTTCTTGTCCATTTCTCTATATTTAAATCATTGGCACAGAGTTTCTAGGTTTCTTGCATAAGAATGCAATGAGATCTATGCACTTGAATGCCATAATTAAGGTCATGTCACCAGGTTGAGATTATATTGGTTAAAAAATCAGGACCTTTGTAAAATGATACACATGATATTTAATCAGGTTTAGTTGTGTAGAATTCAGTAGAAAAGTCTCTGTCTTTAAGTTGGTGGGTTAGTTTCTGAAGTGCCTATTCATTAATTTCATTTAATTTATTATATTTCTATACCGCTTCATAGCCAAAAGCTCTCTGGGTGGTTCACAAAAATGAAAAATAATTAAAATAGATTACACAAACTGCAAACCAAAGTATTTGCATAAAAACATATACACAGATAACATACACACAGACAACATAGATCTAAAATCAATTGAGCTTTTAGTTCATGAAAGTTAGTGCCATTTTGGGCCTGTTGCATCAGTACAGGCTCACTACAAATCATGCTCACTGCTGTTTTCCCTTCTGGCCCAGAGGATTCTCGTCGTTGATGAGATCACAGACTTTGCCTAAAATAAATAATCTAGAATCCCTGTAACATATTCACGGTAATTTTAATAAAATGTGCTATATAATGTGCAGTGCTCTTGGTCTGTGGCTTTTAAACTTCTATTAACCAGAAACAACCGCACATTCCCCCTGGCATGGAAAAAGGCCTGCTAACCAGATAATTGACGGGATGTTATGTAGTTTACAAAGTCCATGGCACAGACTGCCTTAGCAATCACTTTCACTAAACAAAGGGGAGCAAACATTCTACAGTTTGGTTCCCACCCCCACTGGAGATATTTTTAATTTATGAAATGGAGTGGGGAAAATCAAATCCAAGCAGTGCTCACAGAATTTCAAGCTGCTTCTCCCTCCCCCCCACACCAGTAGGTTTTGCCAGTTTATTGTTCATTTGAACAATAATCAATGTTTAGAAGTTGTGTTTAAATTAATAACTGAAAAAAACTAATTGTGAACATTCATGTTGCACTAGTGGTCCCTTTGCATTGCAAAAATAATCTTCAATTTGAAAATATATATCAGCCACTTTCATCTTAAAAGCCCAGAACTTCTGAAATCAGTCTGAAAGCACTAATGTTGATGTTTTAGATTCTTGCTTACAATATAACTTGGCAGTTTTAAAAGGAGCTGCTGGTGTCAATTGTAGAAATTATACAATCTGAATGCTCTGGGCTAAAAAAAAAAGCCTTTTAAAATTGTGTGAGAGGAAATTTATTTTTCAAACATGTATTAATATTGCACTTCAATATCTATAACTTGAAATCTTTGCAATATGTAAATTAGGTATGTAATCTCTTTTATCATTATTGTTCTGTTCTATTTAAACTATTACAACGAGTACTGTAAACTTGAAATAGGTAATTAATGTTTAAAATCTCCCCATCTCTCTATTTCTCTCGTACCTTTCTTTCTCTTTTGGGAATTGGTGCTGGGCTGATTTTCCCTGGAAATAACATATTATACAATTCTACTCAAGAAAAAAAATGTTGGGCATGAAGATAAGTCAGTAAAGCTATTAAACTATATATCTGACTGTTAGATGGGAGGAAACATAAAATACAATCCTTAGTTTTCTGTTTAAAATAGATGCTTTTAGGGGCTTGCCTATTTCCAAATTTAACTACATAAATGAAGTGGCAATTTTCAAAAGCTCGGTCGCTCAGCAGTTCTCATTGTAATCAGTGTATTTCCACAAGCAGCCTAATTCTGTATTCCTTGCACATCTGACATTCCCATTAACTTAACTGGAAGAGCTATTGACCCAGACTTTCATGGACAGGTATTAGTTTAATGAATGCTGCTAACTTGATGTCATGTATATGTATAATTTCTTAAATAAATTGCACAACATTTTGTATACAAATATTAATTTGGTTCCGCCCCCTTGCAATTATCTTTTGTTATTACCTCTGTTATCAAACTGTAGCTACAATCGTCTGTACGCTTACCTGGGAGTAAGCCCTGCTGAACTAAATGGGTCAACATGTATAGAATTGTGCTGTAAGTGGGATTTTTGTTTATAGAAATATTCTATTTCCCCCCCTTTCCAAAGCAATATTGGGATTCCATGTTATATTTTATGAAACCTTTGCCTCTCCTTTCTCTCTCTCTCTCACACAGAGAGACTTTTGTTTAAGAAACTCCACAGACTACTTTGACATGCGCTGATTTCAGGGTCTTTGACCTGTCTGGAACTGTATACTTTATTGCGGGTGCCCCCCCCTGGCTCTTCTCCCGCTTATTGGCTACTTGAAAATGAATATGCAAATACGCGCTTGCCCTCCCTTTCTTTCTTGGTGTTTCATGCAGCCGCCAGGCGGAAACGAAGAGCCGCGCTTCCCACGGGTTCCGAGGGAGGGAATGGTGCGGTGCGGGGTGGGGTGGGGTGGGGGGGAGAGAACGCGGGCGGTTGCGGGGGGGGGGCAAAGCAGCTTGAGTGGTTGGTGGCTCAGGGAAGCCGCCACCGAAGTCCCGGCCAATCGGAACGAGGTGGAAAGAGGCCAAGTACGCAACTCAGCGTTAGCCTCGCCAGCTCATTCTGCAGAGCCAGACGCGCGAGGGGGGGAAAGGGAAGGGAGAAAGAGGCAGCAACACACACATACATAGAGACCAGCCCCGCTTGAAAAAAAAAGGCTCAGCCTCTCCTGGACCACGTTCAAGTCAGCAACCACAACCTACTCTTCAGCGTTGCAACTCAAAGAGGAAGGAAGATTGAAAAAGAGGGAGAGGAGGAGGCGGAGGCGGAGGAGGCGGGGGCCGCTCACTGCCTTAGACTTTTTTTTTTCTTTTTGCCTTTGCTGCTTTCCCCCCAACTCCTCTAGTCAAGATTTTTTTTTTTTTACTTCTGATTGCCTTAAAAAAAATCTGAACAATTAATTCTCTTTCTTCGTTTTTTTTATATATATATCTATACGTTAAAAAGACAGAAGGTCACTCGTGGAAATCCAAACAAAACCAAAACCACACCGCGTCCTTGAGAAAAGCATACATTTGTTAACTGAGAAATGTGAAGCCAACGGTCCCGTGTTGTGTTACAGAATTCAGGATCCCATACGTTTAATGCAATACAGTACAATGGTATGTGGCATTGAAAACGATACAGTGTTTTGTTTTTTAAAATTTTTAAACTTGCTTGTTGGCTGTTCTCTTTCCCCCCTCCCCCCTTCGAGATTGTGTCTTTGGAGGCCGTATATGCCCCCCACCCCGTCAGTGCTATCATTTCTGATTTTACAGGATGAAGTATAAGTAGTGGATTGTTTATATTTTGCTGCTTCCCGCACCCCCCCTTTTTTTGGCAGCTTTTGTATGTGGGTCACACTTTTATGCCAGGAAACAGTTGATGGGAGTTTGTGTCCAAAAGTGTTGAACTTGGTACATATCCTGCTTCCAACTTTCTCCCTTCCCCACTTTGCTGGCAACTATCTGTTAAACATGGGAAAAGATTAATATAAAATGTTGGTTGGTTAATTTGCAGCTTTGTAATTAGTTTTGTTTCCCCTTCTTGCGGCTGTTGTAGATATGTATTTAGTTCTTTCTGCTAATCTCTTTTGGGGAATATTTTGCTACACTAATACATTTTCTAATTAATGTAATGTTTCTTGCATAGTTTTAAGGAAATGCATTTATGCATCATTGTTTTATTTATTTGCTAGTTAATATATCTCAGGATATATTCTAATTGGCTTGCCACTCTAAAGTATGGGGTGTTTATTTTGCACCTCTGAAATGCTAATTTTCTAGTTACATATGCATTTCTAGTTACATATGCTTGTTTCTTTTTGCCAGCTCCGTAGTCATTATTTTGCTGGAAGATAGTATGTTTGCTTTTATGCTTTCATTCCTATTCCCTGGGTATGTGTCTGCTCTCTCTGCTTGTCCTCTCTTTGCCTGTGTCTGGGCCACATTTTAATGCACAATATCCCATCCATTAAGTTGTGGTTGAATGTGGAGTGTGTGAGGACTTGGCAGCTCTTGCATTGAAGGGGGCGGGGAAGCCAGTTCGACTTTGACACAAGATGCCGATGTGGCGTGATCTGAATTATTATTAGGGCTGTGAACATGGCCATCTTTTCCTCCTGCTGCTGTTGCTGCTGGAAAGGGCTACCATTGAACTTGAGAAGGGACAGACAAGATCTCCAAGTCCTCCCCACCCCCCTCAGTACAGTAGCTGGCAGAGAAAAGGCGCCAAAATACACAAGATTAACTCTAACTTTCTTTGAAGTGATCCTGAGTTTCTGCCCATGTAATTTCAACTATGAATCACAGGAATAAAAGTAAACCTTTGAACTGCTATTTGAAACTTTTTTTAAAAAAAATAGATCACAACAATTTAAGAAAGTGTAAACTGTCAGCAATGTACTGTAGTAACTGGGACTGATTCTTTAAGTAGTTTTGGAATAATACATTAGTGTTTTTGGGAAGCCTTTGCTATACTAGTGAAAGTGAGGGCTGAGAAAATCTGACCTTTATGCAGTCAGGGTAAAAACTTCTAAGTTGTGTAACCTAAAACGTTGTGGTTTACAGTTTTATATTGAGGCCTGATGTTTGCATTTTTTGGTCTGCGAAATGGGGAAAGCTCGGTTATTAGAGACACCATCAAACCATATGTGGACAGAGGTCAAGCACACACACTGTGAGAAAGATATGTGTGTGCACACCACAGACATTTAAATAGTTGAACATTCAAAAGTATGCATGCATTATATGCATATATTTCCTCCTTTCTTGACTAGAAAATAAATATTTGATACATGAGGAAAATATATATTCATAACTATGGAATTAGTAGTTTGATTCAGCTGTGTTTTTTTAAATACAGGAATACAGTTGATTCAGCTGGGCTTTTTTTTTAATAGGTTCATTGAAATGAAAATAGATGATAATATGATATACATTTTAAAATCTTAACAATTCCATTTATTTTTCAAGTTGCATTGCTTTCCTAAATAAGGTTTCCCATAAAATCCTTTTCATTGAATTTGCACACACACAGAGGGAAAACTACAGACAAGTATTTGTCGCATAATGTATAATTTACATTGGTTTTATTGTTGAAGAGGATTTTCCAAGGAGTACTGTTGTATTTTCCAAGGGGTACTGCTTAAAATATATTGCCCATTTATGAATCTGCACAATGTAAAACTGTAAAGCTTGTACATGTATTTAAGCACACTTTACTTAAGTTCAAAAACTGTTTGTTCAACACTGAAGGCTTTAGAACAAAAGTAAATGTACTGAAGGGGATATTAATTTAAATAAAATGTTCTCATGTGTGAATAGTATATTGGGATAATTATAACACTAAAAAGGAGAAAAAGCTATGTTTGCATTAAAGTGTAGAGGAAAAATATCATTTTTATGTAATAGAACTTGCTGAGATTATAGATTAACATTAGACATAGCTTCTTGGTTTCAGAGTATTGTTATAACTAAAGTAGAGTTGCCTCACACAATGGATAGTACTTAGAGTCCTATATTATCAGTGATCTAGATGTAGGCCTTTCCCTTTCAGCTTTCATTGCCCTCTTAGAAATATAATTGCCAAAGCACTTTGGAATGCGTGTGCAAAGTTTTTCAGTATCGTGTATTAAGGCAGAAAGAATAAGAGCATTTGTTTCTGAGTCTAGTAGAATGAAACACTGAATCGTTGTCTAACGGAGAATGCTGGGGTGGGGGGGGGAGAGAGAGAGAGGAGAGCCACCCGACCTTTCTGAGTTTCTAGTTTTTGATTAAGCATACAGTTGATCCAGCTAACCTCCTATGTTGCACTGAAATCAGTGCTGCTTGCTCGGTGAGTTTCAAACTGTACATATGCATGAAATCTAGACAGATAGGTATGCAGTGCCTTTAATAACTGTGTGTATGTGTATACTGGCAGTAAAATAATTAACAATGCAATTTCTAACTTAATTTTGTCCCCAGAAGTCAAATATAAATATATACCTTTGTCTGTGTTATTGAGAATCATGGTGAAGAACAAATCTAAGTTGCCCTGTATCATCTGGTTTATAGACATTAAACAGATAATTGGATACAAATGAGATATCTGTGCTATATATAACAGGTGACTTTTGTACTATATATAACTGTATCATTATCTTTGATTGTGACCTTTTAAATGAACTAACTTTTTTGTATTATGCATAAATGTCTAATCTGTAAGGATGGTCTCTAGAAGTGTGGAGAGGTCCCATTGTGTGTGGTCAATACAGGCCTTTTATTAGGTTCTTTCTATTGTAGTATTTTGTCTCATCAAATTCTTGGGTTCAGAGGGTATATGGTTCATTCTCTTTCAGGAGCCGTTGATTTACTGCTTGTATTCCATATGTAGCACTCAAAATTAAAAATTGTTAGTAGATGAGAGATCATTCTAGAGTGCACATTTGAGGAAATAGTTGTTGTGAGTTTTGTTGTTTTTGGTGTGCACCAATTTATGTCTTCAAAAGTGAATTGCCTTCATTTTGAATATTTTACTTATTAAAGGCCTCAGTATAGTTGTAGTACTATGGGCATCAAGAACATACATATATTTATTTACTCCATTTCTGATCAGCCCAATATCTAATGTTATAAGTGAATATACTGAAAATTGTTTAATTCACTTGCTTAGTTCAGAAAGTACAATTGTGTATCCTTATTAAAAGACAAATGTGAACATTTTATATATTTTCTTCAAGTATGTTTATTATTTAATATCTATCCCACCTTTCTACACTGGAGTATACACACTGAAGTGTAGTTTGATATATGTTCTGCCTTTTATAGAGGAGTGATTTGCGACACCAAATCTGTTGGGATCATTCTGCAAGAGAACAGTCTACAGTAAAGTATCTTCCAAGAGGACGTTTGAGTTTGGCATGTCTGTGCTGTTTATGCTTCTGTATACTCTTAAGTAATTACTATACTTTATGTCCTCAGGAGAAACTTTCTAAATCTGGTGGATGTTGTTAGCATGTGGTTATTATGCTTGGATTATTAAAGATGGGCACTTATTTAGATGAATCACAAAACAATTTCCACTCCCTTTTGAAGGATGTCTTTATGGAATGGGCTTGGTTACTCTTGGCTTTCAGTCTTGTTCCTGGAAAAGCCTGCAGTTACACCGGTGTTTGTGAAGCTAGTTGCGCTGGTTTGTCAATGAGTGAAAGGACATCCAGGGCTGGGCTTTGTGTCTGTGAAGCACCTGAGGACACACAGAAAGACACACACATATTGCTCCCATTCTCTCTCCAGGCACCATTCAGACATAGCTCTGCCTCTTTCTTTGTTTCCTTATGGTGGAAATGAAAATGGGTTTTCTGTGTTTTTTCGGCTTCCTTTCACTAGGAATATAGATGCTGTATTTATAAGACCAGCTCCCTAAGGCTACAATCCAATACATACTTACATGGAAGTAAGTCCCATTGAACTCAATGGGACCTACATCTGATTAGACTGATTGCATTATAACAGTGAGATCCAAAGCATGTCTAAGAACTAAGCCCATTGAGTTCAATGATACTTACTTCCAGCTCAGTGTGTGTTTTATAGGATTGCAGCCTAGGTGACTCAGGCCTTAGCTAGACCTAAGGTTTATCCCCAGGATCATCCCGGGGTCATCCCTGTTCATGTAAATGACACACAGGGGATCCCGGGAGCAGGCAGAGATGACCCCAGGACTATCCCGGGATAAGCCTTAGGTCTAGCTAAGGCCTCAGTCCCCTTTTTTGCATTTGATAAAACTACTAATATACTTTCTGGGTTAACTCTTAACAAAAGTGTGCCACAGTAGGTTAACAGTAGTTATATTGTTGTTAGTGCTTCAGCAATAATGTTCAAGACCAAAGGTGTTCAATATTGGTAAGGTGATAGTATTATATATACAGTCAATTACCTATGGTATGAACCCCTTCACTTTCAATATGCTGTGCCAGATGGTGTTACAACCTTATTTAACAAGATGTTCTCTAGGTTACTCAAGAAGTTACAAATACAATAAGAATACAATAAAATAAACAACAGAATTAGAACAAGAGCAGATAAAATCAAAACAGATAGAAGAAAACAAAGTGTATAAAATTATGAGAGCTAAATGAGTGTTAAAAGCTTCAGCATGATTTAAAATGCTTGGAAAAATCAAAAAGATATTTGCTTGGCACTGAAAAGACATTAGAGTAGGCACCAAGCAGATATCTCTAGGGAAGATATATATTTGGGCTATAACCAGAGTGCCACTACTGAGAAGGCCCTTTCGCTTGTGTCTACAGTACTGCAATTAGTAGGGACATTCAAAGTAGGGGCTCAGATGAAGATCGGTGTTCAATTCAATACATGTGGGAAGAGATAACGCTTCAAGTACTGAGATCCCAAGCTGTGAAGGGCCTTAAAATGTCAACACCAGCACTTTGAATTAGGCCTGGAAATGGAGTGGGAGTCATTACAGACTACAAGTGTAATATAGTTGTGAAGGAAAAAATGCTGTGAGTGCCATTCGTTTGTCACTGGTAGTATTTAATTGTGTGTGTAGCTTCTTCTTTGATGACAAAGATCTGGAGCATATCTTAGGCCCTTTGAACACCTAATGATTATCCCAGGAAAATGGAGGGATCGTCCCTGCCTGCTCCCAGGTTCCCCTGTGTGTCATTTAGATGCACAGGGATGATCCTGGGGAAAAAGGCAGGTGTAGAAACGGCCTTAGGCTGTTTCTACACCTGCCTTTTTCCCAGGATTGTCCTAGGATCATCCCTGTACATCTAAATGACACACACGAGATCCCAGGAGCAGGCAGGGATGATCCCTCCATTTTCCTGGGATAACTCTTAGGTGTGGAAAGGGCCTTAGTCACTAAAGTAATGCTTCTGAAAATGGTATAGCCCTTACGATTTAGAAACATTTTCCATGTGGAGTCTTCATGTTGTGAGGCTCTGTATCTTCTACTGGTAGCCACCTGGGATGTGGAGCAGGGGCATGGAAATTCACTTTATGCTTGTGAGTATGATGCCCTTATGTGTTTCAAAATGCTACAAGCTGGTAGGTTGAGTTGCGCCAAGGTACTTATCCCATAACAATATATGTGCTCCAGCCTTAGGAAGGGGTAAATCTAGCATACCGTCAATGTAATATGGTATATAAATATAGCTGTGACAAAACGGTCCCAAGCAGCTGAAATATTTATTGGCAAATCAGAGACTTTTGTTTGTGTTTTCTGCTGTCTTTGTGTTTTCTTCTCCTTCTTCAGCAATTTGAGATCCTCTTCAAAATCAATATAGAATTATCAAATTAGGTATTCACATTTAAAACATAATTGTAAGATTGAAAACTACATTGATCCACCTTTACCATTTGAAAGTAGTAGGGAGAAAACGTTAAAATGTTATAAATATGATTACACAAAACCTCTGCTTGCAGCAAAGGACTGCAAGACAGATCAGTTACAGGCTAAAGCAGAATCCAATGCACAATGGATGATGGTGCTGGAGGATAGTGGTAGATATTGTGAAATAAACAAATACTGTAAATGGAAGTACTCAGTCATAAACCCTCTACACTTGTTTCTTGTATGAAGGAGTCTCCATGCAACCAAGGGACAAGTGTCATGCTGCTGGCCCTACCTCTAATTTCTCATGGCTTCTGTACTCTCCCCAATGTTTGTGTGTTCGTTATAGATGTCTGGACAGGCGAAACTTCCGTAGTAGCTGGAACCCAGTTCCCAGGAAAGCCTACTGCATATGTAGGCTCCACCCATGCAAATATCAATGCAAAATGCATGGGCACATGGGCATGGAGGGCAGAGAAAGCTGTGTGATCTTGGGGACAGGGCAAATAGCATGGCTCTGCTGTTCTTTGATCACACAGAGGGTGCTTCTCATGAGAAATGTATAAAAGGGGCTGCAGAACCTAGCGACTAAATAGCACTTCAGAATGTTCATAGGTCTTCCCATACAATATCCCAGTATTCCTTAAAACAACCCTGTAAGGTAGGTCAGTAGTATTATACAGGGAAAGAGTGAAGACTGAGAGATTGTAGTAAGGCCAACAACGGTTCATAGCTGAAGGAATGTTTTAACCAGAGACTTCTGAGATCACACTCATGCAATATGATTTGGATATAAATCTCATTCAAATCAATTGTTTTTACTTCAAAATAAGAATGGACAAGATTGCAGACTTTGCCTCTATCCTTCGTTAGCTCTCATTTATCTTCATTTAAAGTATGTCTATTACAGACCTTAAGTTGTGATACACCAGAGGAAATGCAGATATGTAAAGATTTTTAGCTTCTTTGCATAATAATAATAATAATGATGCCACTGTTTTATATACAATGTTGTTTTTATTATTGACATCTGGTGACACTGCCTTGTGTTCCATTCCTTCCATCTTTTCCTGCTTCTGACTTTGGAGCTGATAACCATGTCACTAGTTGATTGCTAGTGTAAATGGTAACAGTAAAACATAAAAAGGAAGGCAGCAGAGCACCCAAAGCCTCAATTACTGCTCTGCAACTAGAACCCCAAACTGCGTAAATGGTGAAAAGAAGTAGTAGAGATTCTAGCAATTGTGTCAAAGTGAGGAGCCTGTTTTAAAATCAGAGCAACTCTCAGAGGCTACATTGCTATAGGTTAAGGTCTGAGGGTTTAAAACAGGGGTGCAGTACCTCAGGCCCACCAGGTGTACTAATCTGGCCCTCCAGGGTTCCCCAGAAGACCACACCATCTTTCCCTGGCCCTGCCCCCTTTCCTCCAACCAACAATCATTTGGGAGCTTTGCAACTTTTGAGCAGGTTTTTTCCCCACTCTAAAAGGTTGGCATGCCTCTTTTAAGGCTTAGTTACTGGTAGTAAGAGCTTTAAACTAAAATATGCTGGTATTTTAGTCCATTCCTTTTGCCTTTGGTCTGGTCCATCACTGGAATGTGCCCCCCCCCCCAGCTTCTTCAAAGTGGAATTTGGCCATTGGGCTGAAAGAGGATCTGCACCTCTGGTTTAAAAAACAAAATATGGAAAGGGAGGCAAAGGAGAGTACATTTAAACAGAGACCTGTAATAATGCCTTGTGTAGGGGGTCTTAAGAGCTGAATTTGTGCCATTAATGAATTTGTGCCAATTTAATGGAAGATACACTGAATAATTATTCACAGGGAAACTCCAAAATTGATAGTCAGCCCCCCATCCCAAGAACATAAAGGGTAGTTTCTGAGCATTTACTACAAATGGTTAAAATGGTTGTGTGTGATTATTCCTAAAATAACTTTACCATGTTTTGTGCTAGCGTATTTTTAAATACACTAAATTGTCACGTTACAGTACTCCTTAATAGGTAGGAAAAGTGTGATTTCTATAATGATTTTACACAGTTTGGAAGTGCACCTCCATTGAGGTGGTTTGGCTTTGAAGGGTTAATATCTTGGTTCTAGCTATTTGCTTTGACATTACCTGCTTTGTATGAGGCCCCCTCGCTTCCTCCCCCTCCTCCAGCTTGTAAATTTATGTGAATTGCAGCTGGTCGACTTGGCAAGCTCCCCTCATTAAGAGCCCCCTTTGAGAACGGGCTGTGTTTGAGTATTTCCCTAATGAGGACAGGACGGGGTTAAAAAGTGACCATTTCATGGTTGACTTGAACCTGCCTGCTTCTCTTGATGTGTCGTTGTGAAATGCCTGACGTGAATAAATCCCACTTTGCAAAAGGAAAAGTCACTGGTCCCTTCAGGACAGTTTACATAGGCGGAGAGGGGGCTGAAAGAGGACGCCCATGAGGAAAGTTTACCTGAGGCAGGCTGGCGCTGCCCCTGTTGAAGCGGACAGGCATCTCCGTTTTGCCTGTTTGGGTTCATCAGGTCAAAGTCTGCAGGATCTGAGGCAGTGCCGAGTGTTGGTATGTTTTTTAAAAAGGGGGCACCTCTTATGACCTTATGCTGCTGTAGTGGAATAAGTCTGAAACTAAACGGCCAGTTGGTCGTCTCATAAGGCTGTGCACATGGACTTGCCCCTTTTCTTTCGAAGCTTGTATTGTCCCCTATTGCAATCTCCTTTTTAACGATTCTTTGGGAGACTTCCAAAGGGGTTGCCTCATTAGTCTGTTGAAGCAAAAACAACCAAGAGTCCTGTACCACCTTAAAGTCTAACACATGTTTGATGGTATAAGCTTTCGTGGTCTAGGGTCCACTCCATCCAATGCACAAAGTGTTATCCTCAGTTGGCAAGTATATAGATATAGATGGGTGCAAAGGAAAAAAAGGGCGCGGGGGGGGGGGGAGAGGGAACGTTCCCCAAAACGACTTCCCGCCTTGCTGCACAGTGCGAGAACGTTGCTGGTGCGTGCGTGCGTGCGTGTTTTTAATTCGCTGCTACATTCCTCCAGCAAAAACCGCGCGCGCGAACTCCTTCCTGGCACGAGCTGCTTGGTGAGATTGAAAGCAGACTAGTGTGTTGCTACCGAGGGCTTTTTGTTTTTCGCCTCTCTCGGGGGGGGTGGGGGGAGCCGCCACCCATTCCCTCCCCGAGCTGAGGAGAGAAAACGAAAAGCCTGCCTGAGAGGGACGGGAGACAGCCTATCCAAAAACCCCGAGCGAATCTTCTTCTGCCAAGCGAGAAATGGGGGGGGGGGGGCACTTGGAAGGGGCTCCCCGTGAGGATGGTGTCTCTCTCACCCCACTTCCATCAGCGGGTCTTGCAAGAACCTGCTGGCCCCACATGCAAGTGCGGTGGGGGGGGGGGGAGACGAGGAAGAGACACGAGCGAGAGTCCGACCCCGCCCCCCCTTTCCTCCCCAGCCAAACATTCGCCACACAATGCAGTGACCTTGCTCCACATGTAGGCGACAGACAGGGTAGCGGGGTTTGCAGACGCTGCCTGAGCCGACAATGTATGCAAAGGAAGACCCCGCGACGCACATTTCCTCCCCCCTCCATTCTTGTTTAGCTAATTAGTGGCGAACTGGCAAACTTTCCCGCTTTGTAGCCCCCTCCTCCTGATCTGCGAGATCCAGGATCCACAGAGCCACCGGTTTGCTTTCTCCCACCCCCTTCTTCTCTCCCCCCTCTCCGCTATTATGTGAGGGAATTTCCCAGTGGACACTTTCAGAAGCAAAGTAGGGTTACTTCTCTCCCCCCCCCCCATAGACGCTCGTTAAGAACTTTTGCTATAATAACCCCCAGTTCTCCCAAAGAGAAATGCTCCCAAGTCTTCACCTAGCCCAGTCCCTTCTTGTATGAGAGGGGGAGGGGGAGCGACAGAGAGTGCAAGGAACAGGCATGTTTGCAAAATGTGCAGCCGAGCTCTCGTACAGTACGAGATGATGATTAATAAAGAGGGAAGACATGGAGAGGAGGGGGGAGGGCGCTGGGGGGGGAAGGAATGTGTTTGCAGCAGCAGTAGTGGGGGGAGGAGTGTAAGCGTCGTGATTGTGTAATTAAATAATAAAATGAAATCCTGTACTCGGATTTGGGAAAGAGCTTAAACGGGGACCAGAGAAGTGTGCTCGGTAAAATAAAAAACCCCCTCCCCCTCTTGAACTTCTAGGTTTTGCAGAACGGAGTACATAAAGGAGGGGGAAAGGGAATAAGGGAGGAGGGGGAAAGAGATTGATCGTTTTGAATTTTCAAGAGATCATTTTTATTACAGTGGGCGTTTGGAAAGCAGGCTCTGAACATTATCCACAGAGAAAGGGGGTGGAGGGTAGGGAGTGGAGAGAGAGGCACAGGCTGCTGCGAGAGGAGCCCGGCGATTGCGCGCGGCTGCGAAGTGTTTTGCAGCCTTGGGGGACGCGCGCGCACACTCCCTCGTTGGCGCTCTAGTGCACAGGGCTCTTCCTTGCAAAGTTTCGCCTGCCATCATACGCCAGGATTTTCCTGCTCCGCTCCGCCGCTGCAACCTTGAACTTTGGCAACGTGGTTGACAGTACCGTGGTGTATCAACCCGCTAGCAGCTTCTCCAAAGCAATTGAAAACCCGGGAGAAAGAAAAAAAAAAGGCAACGCGAGGGAGGAAAAAGTCCTGTTCCCCCCTTAACTCCCTGCATTCCATTCACCCCCCCAACCATTCCGCCTCCTCCCGCCCCAATCCACCAGCAGCAACTGCAACAGCAGCAAGACTGAGCCGCCGAGAACAAGAGGGTTAAAAGTGTAGATTGGATTTCACCCCGGGAAATCTAGCGCTCAGAGTGAACTTGAATCTTTGGCTATTTAAGGAGGACTTGGGTTTGTTGCGAAGTTGTGGAGATCCAAGGCAGAGCTCGCTCCTGATTAGATTCATCTTTTCTTTAGCCTCAGATGACTGTAAAATGAATAGATGAAACCGTTGCCCTTTTGATACTTTTCTCTCCGCAGAAGTGCATTCTCAGAGCGAAGTCATGATGTATTCTCCCATCTGTCTCACTCAGGTATAGCTGCTTTTTAAATATATATATATATATATAGATATAAATAACAACAAACTTGCTTTCGGGTTGCGGATGGGTAGAAATAGTTTGAACTGTTCAAAGGAGCATTCCTTTCGCCTTCGGTCTTTATTTGTAAAACTAAAGTGTATTGTATGTGCTGTATGCATCTAAGTCATTGTGGGGTTTGTGGGGGGGCGGCGGTAGAAGGAGTATATTATTTCAAAATGCCAGTGGTATACAAATCTTGTATTGCAGAAGAAACACGGCGACTAAAAATTAGAACGCCTTTAATTAGAAAGTAGATTGGAAAGTAGATTGATTGTCCAGAAAATATTGATCCTGCTGTTTTTTCAGCTCTTCTGATGATACACTCAGTGTTTACTTGAAAAGGCTTAAGGGGAAAGTGTTACTTTATTTTTAATTAAGCAATGATTGTGGTAATATAATACCATCCCATGCTGAATTAATCATATATATCTGTGAGGTTCGTTTGTGAAAAGGTGATTGAGTAGTAGGTTATTAATTATTTGGTTGTCCAAGACATTTTTCCTGATTAACTGTAGAGCTTGTAACTTTCTAAAGTCAACACCCAAGGTCAAAAGCAAAAGTAAACCTTTTCTGCCACTTTGGGCCTGCAGGCATTTGTATTCTTTTGGGCATTAAAGAGTAATTTTATATATTGACTATAAATCTATTACTTTGAAGAACATTTGGGCAATCGGTGTAAAATTATTTAACAGAAATTACTTTCATATAAAGAAAATATGCATGGTTTCAACATATGGTGAACCTTATTGTGATGATTGGCGGGATAAAAGTTTTAGAATAAATAAATAAATAAATGGAATGGAATGCAGATTTAGATCCAATATAAATTACAGCATAGAAAGTGTGCCATATGAGATGTTTAAGTGTCTGTAGTATGTAACATTAGTATTATTTATCATTCATTAAATTGACAGAATATATTCCAGGTAGTGTGTGAAGCTGTCGTTCAGTTCTGAGCATTTCTGGTTAAGTCTTAGCAGGATGAGATTTGAATGGTTTAATCTACATTGATATGACTAATAGCTGTAGAAAAAAGTAGGGTTTTGAGTTATTTAATATTTTGGTGGGTATTGTAGTAGGGTGAAAATAATTAAGATTTCATTTGAAAATTGAAAACCATTGTGATTCAAAAGACTGAGGCGTTCACAGAATTATGAATGAAGATTTAAACAATGATAAGGCTTATTCGGTGATTGGATACAGTACTGCAGCTTTTTGGCTGACACGTTTTTATTGTTTATATTTTGTTTGGCATCAAAGTGTGATTAACTTAGGGATCTTTCCAACAAGTAAACGGCAACTTTACTGGTACAAAACAGGTGAAAAAAGATGTTGTAAGATATTTGAAGGTTTGTTTTTTTTAAAAAAAGTCAGCACCATATAGCTGTGTGTGTCTTGTTATATTGCCATATACATTCTAAAATATAATGTAGTGTTAGATTTTTATCTCATTAGGTACTCTGCTCTGTGCAAATTGTAATGCTTTTAAGGGAACTTCCACTGCAATATTGAAAACATTCACTTAGAAGTAAGTCCTGCTAGTTTCAGTGGTACTTACTTGCAAAGATTTTATTGCTGTCCTGACCTGTGCACTGCTGATGCTAGATACATATTAGAGTTTTCATTAAGTTTTTAAAAGTAAGGCACTTCCAGTTATAACACAGAACTTATGTTCCATTGCTATCTTTTGGCCTTATGCCTCCATTCATATGAGGTTTTTAAAAAATATTTCCATAGATGGTATTGAGTGAATTCTACTACTTAGTTAATTTGCGATATTCAAGTTTAAAATTTCACTTTTTGCTTATGCAAAACAAAAGTGTTTAGGGTTCAATTTGTATATAGCTCAAAGCTATGAAACAGTTTGATGACAAACCTAGTAAAACATTAATTTAATACTGTTCTAGTGGTTCTAAGAAATACCTCATAATTTTGAAATGAAGTTTGGTATGTACAGTGTTTTTTTAAGTCTTGTTTGCTCTGTGAATGTGCAAGTCATTTACTTTTTAAAACTGAGTTACATATTACTATGTTTTATATACAGTTATAATGAAATCTAGCCAAAAATATTTTTGAAAACATGCTCTTCTTTCTACACTTGCATGGTGGTTGAGGTTTATAGTGCTGACAGCGCTTTACAAAATACTTTTTGCTCAGAAGTCTGAAAAACTATTAGAATAAAAAGAATAATTGGTTGAATAAAACCATGTGCAGAATAAACATTTATTATACCTATTATTTTTTTCCTTTAAAGAATCTATATGAAAGTAGTAGCTGGAAGTAGGAATTGTTGCTGTGATCCCATGCATACTAACTCAGGGTCACTTTAAGCTACATTGAAATCAGTAAGACATAAGGTGTCAGGCGTTCTACACCTATGAGACGTATATCTGTTAAGTAGAATGGAGGATTAGCAGTAGAATATGTCCCTTCCCTATTTTGTGGAATTAATGAAACTTTACTTTGCTGAGTTGTATGACATAGCTGCTCTATACTTTTTAGTATTTGGGTTCTTAGGAATCTTTTTAATTACCTAGTCATATAAGTAGCCCTGCAATCTTGACACTTTTGCTTCCCCCTCCTGCCCCCAAAATTGTTTAATTCTATATAAAACAGGGGAAAAACCACCTAGTTTCTCATAATTTATCATAATTTGTGGTAGAATAGTCTAAATTTACTAGAAAAGGGATTGAAGGAGACAGTAAGTATTAAGTAGAAATACTTTTTCATGTTGTTATTTTGGAGAGTGAACTTGGCCTGTTTATACTGCAATTGTAGCGTGTGCACACACACACACACACACACACAAATGTAAATACAAATTTACCAACACTCTGTATTTACTTCAAGAATTTTTTATACAAATTGTCAACACTTGAAAACCTTTAACTTCATAAATCTTTCTTGCAATGTGTAGTTAAGATTCTTCAGTATTCTTTATGTTGATTCTTGCCATATGCAAGTACCACATGCAACTTTATTTTCCTGTATTCTGTCTATCAGTACTAGATGCAAAAGATCAGATTTCATAAATGCTGTTTTTAAACAGTTTAGAGGAGAATGCATGTGATGTCAGTTCTCTATTAGAATATGTTTTGAGATGTTTATTGTCAAATAGAACATTTAAATATTTTTTAAATGTTCTAGCTGCATATTGAAGAATATAGTGTAATCCTATAATACAACGTTATGGCAAGATTTGCTATTCTCGCTAATGCAACACTTTAATTATTTTTAAAGTATATGTCCCACATTAAAATATTTGCTGTTCTTAGTTCTACCTTCATGGCAATAGACATGTTTCCAAAAACTGTACAGGTAGTAAGTTCTCCAGATTTTAGCAGGTCATTACACAGTTTAAATATACAAGTTAAATTGTTTGGTCTGCAACAGTAAGCATATTTACTAGGCAATAAGTCCCATTGAATTCACTGGGCCTTATTTCTTTGTAAACACGACTAGAGTTGCGGTGTATAGCAATATTAAGTGCAATTCCTAAAAGTAAAATCTTATATTTCATAATTTTCTTTGTAAAATGCAAAATACTAGAACCTAGATCTTACCAATATATTAGGATTGCTGACAGCAATGTTAAGTGGTTTAATTATATCTGGTACAGTAATTTTTAGACTGTACTGTTTAGAGCTCCCTCACCCCATTCCAGTTCTATGATTTTCAGCAATTCTTATTTATTTATTTATTACATTTCTATACTGCCCAATAGCCAGAGCTGTCTGGGCGGTTCACAAAAATTAAAAAAACATTCAAAGTATAAAACAACAGTATAAAACCATAATATGTTCAAACATACTATGTTTGAACATAATATGTTCAAACCATAATATATTCAGACATGCTCTCTGTACCACCTTCCTCCCAGAAGAATTTATTAAAATTCAGATTTCTTTAATGAGGATTTTACGCAGGTCAATTTCTAAGGGAAAGAGACAAACTTTAGTAGTCAAGGAAAAAAATGGCACCAGAGTATATTGAGATAGGGAAGTCTTATCGTGGGCTGTGGTTGCTCTGAGCTGTGCTGCCTTCCTACACAAAGAGCAGATTGTGGTTTAACTCTTTCCATGGTCTAGTTTATGTTCCCTCACAGTTACAGAAATCTTCAAATCTCTGTGGTCACAAAAGTCTACTGGTCACTGGAATGAATGATTCTTTGGCATTTTGCTTCACTTTGTATTTTAATTCTTTTTAATCCTGTACATTCGTTCTATTTTGGTTCATTTTCCCTCTATGGAAAGGAACTTCAAATATACAGAAAACCAAACTTGCAGTAATTTTGCAGCAGAAACTCTGAAGATTTTTAATTCCCCTTATCTGTAAAAATGCAAGGCTTAGAATACAGATTATTAAATAATCAGTGTTGGCCTTAGCATAGACTTGCTTGTTTATTACTAACTCCTTGGCTTGAAAACCAGCAGCTTGCATGAGCTATCTAATAATTTTAAAGCTAGAAAATATATTTCATTGTTCTATCTAATTTGCATCACCATCTTAAATATGTATTGCATAATGTTAACATGTATGTTTTGTCCTCTTGAAAAATACTATTTAATTATATAATCCCATAATTTTACTATCAATATTATATTCTTTGTAATGTGGATCCAAAGTTTAGTTTGGATGTATATCATCTAGTGAAATAAAAAAGTATGTAATATAGTTTAAGAACAGAAATGTAAGTTAGAATTACTCACACAAGTACATGGGTGGGGGGGGGAGAAATAACATTTCCCTTCTTTCTCTACAGTTTTCTCTCAAAATCGCACTATGATTGCAGTTGCTATGTATGTTTAGACTGTTTTGGTTACAGAATAATTACATATGTGACAAAAGTCCCTCACTGAACATGTCTGTCTTACTCCACAAAGTAATGTTAATGTCTATAGCCAAAATTTAGGCTCTATCTCTTAATTGCAATAAATACTAAAATTAGGAAAATCTAAATGAATCTGGAGGTAAAGCCATATGAAAGGAAGAACTCTTTGGAACTAAGAATGCATTGCATGTATTTCAGAGAAGCAGGATTTACCCGCTGATGCAGTGTTAATGTCACCCTGCCACAGGGTGCTGAAGCACAAAGAATGCAAAGTTTGTGCCAAGTTGTCCTTTTTCATTGTGTGCCTCAGGTAGATTTTTAGGGGTTTCAAATAATTGCCACATACTCGTGATCTGTTACTAAATTAACTAACTCTTTGAGGCTTTGAACCTCACATTGGAATGGAATAAAACTGCTGAGACACCACTCATGTAATTTTCATCTCAAGTTCATAAAGTTTTATTTTGTAAAGTTAGGAAGGAAAATCATGAAGCACACAAAATTTAGAAAGTTTGATTGGGGTCTTGTATCATATGCTGTGTTTCTTGCCTCCTTTCCCTGTTTCCTGATTTTTGTAGTCACCACTGGAATGGTACTATTTCATCTTTGGAATGTTGTGCGATTGATAAGAGAATGGATCATGTTTAGGAGCGCATGCTCTTTGTGTTGCTGTTAGTTTCTTCCTGAGAGCATGCTCCAAAAGCAGGAACTATGTAGCAGTGCACTTAGCATATATATATGTTTCTATACCACAGAGAAGAGAAATGTGTTGTACAATTCAGTTCTGCCTTTTCAGTCTGCTCAGATGCCTTAAAAATCACAGTGCCATATTTTGTAAAAATGGTAACTCTTGGTGTGCTAGTAGATAAATCTGATCTCTAAATGTTAAAAGTAACAGATTGCTTTATTTTCAAGTTGTATGCCAGTTTGGGCCGAAGTATGGGGCAGGAGGTAGGGGCGTTGCATAAATAAACTTAGTTTATTTACATAAACTTAGTTGATCTTCCAGACATGAAATAAGATGTTTTTAGATCATTCATGTATCTTTTCTGGGAGTTGTATCTCCTTAAAGGAAAATAATATTTCTTAATAATGCCCCATGGTATTGAGCCTACAGAAATGAGAAAATTGTCAGAAATTGTAAAAAGTAAAAAAGGCAGCAATCCACCCACCCCGTCCGCAAATGGATCTGATATTTCAGTTTTTGTATTCTTTTCTCCTGCTTCTTCCAACAGGATGAATTTCACCCATTCATCGAGGCACTTCTTCCACATGTCCGTGCAATCGCCTACACTTGGTTCAACCTTCAGGCTCGAAAACGCAAGTACTTTAAAAAACATGAAAAGCGAATGTCAAAGGATGAGGAAAGAGCAGTCAAGGATGAGCTACTTAGTGAAAAGCCTGAAATTAAACAGAAGTGGGCATCCAGGCTTCTCGCCAAGCTGCGCAAAGATATCCGCCAAGAGTATCGGGAGGATTTTGTGCTCACTGTTACTGGGAAGAAGCACCCATGCTGTGTATTGTCCAATCCTGACCAGAAGGGTAAGATTAGGAGAATCGACTGCCTGCGGCAGGCAGACAAAGTCTGGCGTCTGGATCTAGTCATGGTGATCCTCTTCAAAGGTATCCCCTTGGAAAGTACGGATGGAGAACGGCTCATGAAATCCCCCCATTGCACAAATCCAGCACTTTGCGTTCAGCCACATCACATAACAGTATCAGTCAAGGAGCTTGATTTGTTTCTGGCATACTATGTGCAGGATCAAGGTAGGTTATTCTTCTATATGAATATGTTGAACTCTTCTTTAAGGAAAAGGTTTCAATAAAACGTTTACTCAGCAGTGTGGGTATATATCTATGCATGTATATTGTCGTATGTATGCAGGTGCATGCTTATTTGCATATTTGTATATCTGAGTGACATGTACATCTGAGAACACATTCTAACTTCTGTTGTAAAAGAAAGTTCAAAATAGTTTTTGATGTGCATTACAGAACCAAAGCATTAAATGATACACCTATTTCTGACATCACTGGTATGAGCAAATGCATAAAATCTATATCCACACATATTTAAACATATTCATATTTGCTGATATGAAATCATTGTCTTTAAATCTTTTATCTATTAGCTTTAATGGGAAAATACTCTAACTGCTATAAAAAGACTCTGGGTCATGGAATGGCCTATAAAACATCTGGATATTAATATGCAGTAAGTGTGAACACCTGATGTTATTCAGTGGCCTTACTGGTATTTATAGCATGGTCTTTCTACAAATATTTACACCAAATAATATATTCCATTTTAATATATGTAAAGTTAGAAAGGGTTGCTTAAATATGGAAATTTGAAGTTAGTTTAAAAATGTAGCAAAACACCTCTGCCTTTACTGTCACACTTTGTGTGCTTTAGGTAATAGTTTTCCGACTTAGATATTTTTGGTTATAAATCCAAGCGTATGCATATTTTTTTCTTAGTGTACCCTTTTTAATAAAAGTCTCTGGCCATTTCGGTAGGTTGTAGAAGCAGTTATAAACTTAAATCAATAGATATGTCTATGTCAGGAGTAAACTTAAATCATGTAATGTTTGCAGATGGCAGGTTTTTGCATAAATTGGCCTGATGTTGGAAATTGGCCCAAAGAAAGGCAGATGGAAGTGTTATCTCTTGTCCTAATATAAAATAAGGGCATCTTAGATGAAAATTAACTGAATAATATAAGTAAAACGTGTTCCATTTGTCTAGTGACCTTCACATATGACATTTTCAATGATCATAGTGTTGCTTTCTTTTACATGGTTGTGTCCAGTTATTTTATGCCAATTTCTAACGCTATATAGTCTCATTATAAAACAAAATATGATAAGTATATATTGCAGGTTTAATGTACATCATGAAAATACATTTCTAGCAGTGGAGAACAATTATAAAGTTTAGGGAGGGACCCAATTCAGAGCAAGTTGAAGTTGCCTTGAAATAATACAAGTTAAGTCCTATTGATTTTAATGTGATTTAAGCACAACTAATTTTATCTGGATTGCAGCCTAGTTTGTTTTGCTATGATTTACACCTGAAAATTCTCAAAAAGGTTATCTAAGGCTGCAATCCTTTGTCACTTATCTGCGAGGGAACCCCATTGAAAACAATGGAACTAATGTCTAAATAGAGATGTGCTGTAAGTCCCATAGATCTCTATTTCAAAGTAGACATCTATAAGATGGCATTGCAAATTAATCTTGGAAGAAGAAAAAACATTTTGCTATGACGTTTTCAAATTAATTGTGTTAAATATGCATTTTATTTACCTCAAAGTGTATTTAGAAAGGCTAAAACCAGATAGTTTTAATTAAAATAACGTAGTTAAATACAGTTGGCAGATTGACGATGGAACACTTCACTTGTTTGTTTATTATGTCCATCAGAAAACTGAGGACAGAGGAAAATAACATAGTTATAGCATCCTTTGTTCCTATCTGTGTGTATTTCTTCAGGTGCTGTGCTTTGACCTTGACAAACATGCAACTTGAATTGATGGGAGGTTTGGGTGGAGGAGATAATTTTACTGGTGGTACCAAGTTGATGTCATGGATTGTGTAAGATTTGTCAAAATAATCTTGAATTATATAAACGTTTTCCCAACATTGCTCCAACTTTCCCACTATTTCTTCACTTACTGACAAAAATTACACTGAATGAAGTTGGTATATCTCTGCATCAAGTCACCTGTGGGAGAAACTTCTGTTTATTGCAAACTGTGCATCCAGTTTGTATTCTCGTAATTTTTCTGGTAATCTACTAAGCAGCTAGTGGTTCTATACTTGAAAGAATACGTTTATAGCACTTTTCCTTGATAAAACGTATTTCATTTTTAATTGTTCTCAGAATAGTCTACTTTCAAACTAATTTTTGCATTTTGGCAGACAACGCATCAAGGATTGTTTGGTTTGCAAAAGGTGTAAGCACAATGACAGTCAAAGAAATGATTATTTTTTTTAGAGGAGTGTATTTTTTATGTTGTTATATGAAAATCTATTTGGTTATATCTCAGCAATAATACATAGCAATTAAAACAATTCATGGGTGGGTGAGATGAAAAAAGGACAAAGTTCTTAAATGAATGAAAGGATAAAATAGGGTGTACGTTTAAACATTGGCGAAAAGCATGAGGAAGAATATTTTGAGTGCCAGTAATGGTTGCCAGTGGCACCAGGATTGGCATCGGACCTTCTTTGTTTAGCCTAGGATGCCTGTGATTTGTTGGTTGGCATCCGCATTGCAGAGCAGAGCAATGTTACAATATATTGAGAATTTCCTGATCTAGAAATGTCAGTCCTTTTTCTGATTTGATGAACAGGATTCTTCTATTTGTTTCCACATCTGTACTGAAGGAGGGAAAATAGACCAGTCTGTCATGTTTTGTCATTGACTAGCTTTATCATTTCTGTTCACCCATTTTTTTCAAAATTTTGTTTGTCTTCCCTTCGCTTCCTTTTTGTTTTGTTTGTTTTGTTATAAGTCCCATCTTTAAATTTCAGGGCATAAGAGAAATTGCAACATTTTGCATTCTTATCAGGTGTACGGACCAGAATATTAGGCTGAAATGATTTGTGGTCCACAGGTGTTTAAAACATGTAGTACTCTTTTTTAAAAAAAAATTAAAAAAATTGTTTCCTCCTTATTCTAGTGTCTTTAGAATTTATCTTAAAAGTAAATGTTATGTTCACTGTTTCTTGCTTGACAAAAATACGTTTATTTGCTTAGTTTTCTTATTTGGTACAAGCTGTGTGTCAGTCCATAAAAATGTTGTATTTGATTCAATCAGTGCAGCTCTTGTGCTGTGTTCCGTTTCTACAAGAACCGCCATTTTGTTTGTCAAGTGCCAGCAGAGTGGGGGAGGAAAAGCAGACAATGTGCTTGATGCCAATAATGGTTGCCAGTGGCACCGAGGTTGGCATCAAACCCTCTTTGTCTAGTTGCTGAATGCCTTTGATTCGTTGGTTGGCATCTGCATTGCAGTGGGCACATTGGAAAGTTTTTTGACAATCGCTGAATGAAAGCTGTTGTATTTGTTTGCTGCAGTAGAACTTCAGATAATAGAAATCCTTCCTTTAATAGATAACTTTTTTAGTTCTACAGTAGCAGACTTAAAGTTCCACTGCTTTTTTTTTTACTGAACCACACAAATTTTTGTGTGTATTTATTTTCTATAGAATTTAACCCTCATGTTGTCTGCTTTTTTTAAAGTTTATATGCATTACATGTTCTTATATATACAACATGCAGCATAGTACACCTGGAGTTACATTATGCATAGCTAAAAAAGCCAATAATCATAACAATAATAATATAAAAATAAAAAATAGGTGCATCAGACATTTATAAGTCTTCATATGTGTCACATAATTGCCACATGTTTCTCATTCTGGTTACGTTACATACTGTTCCTATTTTAAGCACATTGTTTAAAAGTAAGATATTAAGGGGTTGTGATATTGTTTCCATTTATAACTGGAAATACATTATGCTTTCAGCATCTAGGTACAGTTCTTCCAAGACTGCTCTAATTCTCATACAGTTGCATTTCCAGTTGTAAAACATCAAAATATGGTTGTGTTTAACTGCACAGGTTGGCTACTAGGGACCGATGAAAAGGCTAAGTCATTTCTGTTGATGTTTCCTAGATAGTTAGCATTAATATTGCTTTCCGGCTAACCACCATTATCTTGTTAATTAATAAGATGGATTAGCAGATCTACCCAAAGGGCTGCACTGAAGGAAGTCTGGCCTGTGTGAGCTCCTGAATCGCCAGACTGTGTCCTGTCTGGTAGAAAAAAAGAAGGAGGGGAAGAGGGTGATTACTGAGGGTGGGATGAGGAGCTAGTTTGACCGTAGAATATGGGGAAACTATGTGGAAATAATTTGGCTATCACAGTATGTTAAGAAATGTACAGATCTTGAGGGATAACAACTCTTCTACGTTGGCAATATGTACAAGTCACATGACATCAACATTTCAGAGTTTAAGTGTTGCTTACGGGGATATGTATTATCTTGTGTGAGTGGCAATATGTTACATTACGAAAAAACTTTCCTGAGAATTTTATTAAGAACACAGAAGTTTCAGTGCATTGCAATTCTGCATTAACTCAGACTTGACACTGGTATTAGGTCTTGGCTATCTAAATTGGTAGCATTCTCCCTCACTTCCCTGGGTCATGTGAATCCATTAATGTATTAAGGTTCACAAAACTTAATTTTCAAGATGGTTTAAAATGATGATCAAATATTTGGCAGTTCAGGATTTTTTTTGTTTTGGGTTTCTTATAAGGCATCTTTTTGTTTTTTAAGAAATTAAATATGGTTGTCTGTTATTAATGATTATAAACAGACTTTTAACCAATAATGCAGTCTTTAAAACTTTGGTTCCCTTGAAGAGTGGCCTAGAAGCACAGATATTTTACGCAGAATTCTATGGGTGTAGTTAATGGGTTGGATCCAGAGAGGAGCATGTGGAACCCTTCTCATGCAGCGGGCTTTCCTAGTTTCTCTTTTCGCTATAGCCCTCTGTCCACTCCCAAAAACCACTCTTGAAGGTTGGGCCCCCCTCTGGAATGGTATGGGGTAGGAGCGGGCCTGGTATGGTATGGGGTAATTGAATGAATGCAGTGGGAGTGCTTTAGTGTAAGTAGAAGGGCATTCCTGTCTCATAAATCAAGTGCTATTATTCTAGGTTTTTGTGTGTAGTCAGTCACATATATTTTGATGTATTAAATTCAGTAATGCCTGGTTAGTGGTTTTATGTTTATTCTTAAAGTACGATTTAAAGTTATAAGATGGAATGTGAAAGGAAGAAGTAGGTAATTCTAAACACTGAAACATAAATGTATCTTACGTGTACAAAATCTGTATTTTGTATCTCCCCTTGAGAGATTATAGGTTAATTTACTTGCATGGGAAACAATGAATATTGACTAATAAAGGATGCAGAACAGCCTCATTTTCTAAAGAGTAATAGCTGTGCAACCTGCTCTAAAAGAGAATGACTTCAGACATTCAATGTGTTTTCAAGATGCATATCGTCTTGCCTCAGTTTCTGCTGTAGAGGACACTTATGGCCAAATTACAAAGAGCCTCGGCTATTGGGCAGTATAAAATGCAATAAATAAATATAAATAAATAAATAATACAAGTTCTATTAAATGCATTTAAAGTGCGGGTTTTAAAGTGTGGTTGTAGTTTAAAAAAATGCAAATTGCATAAGCTGTGGGGGGAAAACCTGATCATTGGTAGGGTCAGAGTGGGCATGGAAAGGGAATTCAACCCTTTCTTCCCCTATTGTGATCCCAAGGAAAATCCCTCGTCTGAAACTGGTATTTGCTTTTGGGAGAAATCTTTCATTTGTGTCAGTGGGAAAATTCCTTCCAATCAGATTCTAGTTTCACTGAAGGAATTTTCCTCAGGACTGTAGCAAGGAAGGAAGTAGTTAAATTCCCTCTCAATGTCTACTTTGATCCCTCAGTTATCAACGCATACCCCAAAGTTGATGCAATGCGCGTTTTTAAACTGCACGAATACAAAGGTATATTTAATGTAACATGTAGTTTGGCCCTTCCTTTTTGAGATCTCAAATGATTAGGTTTTGATCACACACATAACAATTCAGGTAACAGAAGGTAACTTGCTCCTTTTACATTGGAAATACGATACGGTACATGCTACACAGTTATTATGCGCCTTAAAGAACTTAACACTTTCAAAGCTATGTTTCTAAGAACTTGAGAAATTAAAATGCTGTTTGTCCTATTCAATAACTTTGGTTATTTCACATATTGATCTGGCTTGCAGGTCATGGCTCCCCAGAGTTTAAAACAATTTGCAAGAAAACAATTTGAAAGAAAAGAGACAACTTATATCAGGGGAGAGCAACCTGGAGCCCTCCAGATGTTTTGTAGTACAGGTCCCATGATAAGCCCCAGTCAGTAAGGCCAATGTCCAGGGGAGTGGCCAACTCCCATTGGACACTCCCATGACCAATGGGAGTTGTCGTGCAGAACGTCTGGAAGGTACTAGGTTGCCTACCCTGGCTTATATGGATGTGTTTTTTGTATATGAGGATGGAGAGAAGAAACCATACACACCTGGTAGTGAGCCTAATTGAATTCAATGGGATTTAGGTCTGAATAGACACACATAACATCCAAAACACACCTACAAGTGAGTATGTTCTGCTGGACATAGTGGGACTTGCATCTGAGTAAATGCATAAGATTCTGCTGAAAATCTAGCATTCTTCTTATTATTTTTATTAGAAGAATCTTACCTTTTATGTTAGGATTAATGTCTGCAGGTCTGCACACTGTTATGCAAACAACTCATACATTTCAGTTGCACATTCACATGTGACTGCATAGAACAAATTGAATACTACTTGTGCTGAAATTTTCATGTAATAAGTGCAAGGGAAGAATATCAGGGATCTACAGCTTATGTTTAGTCTGTTCTGTTGTGGTTCTGTAATAAAATAATGAATACATTAAACCTTGGCACTTCATGCATGCATGATAGAAAAAGGGTTTGTTTGATAAAGGTTTTTAAAAAGAATCTCGATACAAATATTAGGCATTGCTGCTAATAAAAAGGGCAACTACAAAGATAGTTATCAGGTCAATTTTCTGTTCAAATATGACTATACGGAAGCCTGTTGTAAACTAGCATGTAGGCTAAAAGAAGCTTCTACTCTGCTTTATATATGAGTATAATTCTTGTTAATGCAATTAAGGTTGAGAAGGAATAACTCTGGCTCAGTACTCTGAGACTGAAAAGTGTGAAAACTATTCTTAGTCAGGGCAACTTGTATTTTATCATGCTGACATCTGCAGTTTCTGGATGGATTACCTTAAATTTGTTATGCCATGTTAAAAGCCTTGTTTTATGAGGCCAGCCTCAGCTCCTGGCCTCAGTGTCAGGAACCCTGCTATGTGATGCAACATGTCTTGTTAGGTTTAATTGACCAAAGCTGATTTGTTAAAACAATTCATTTGAGCAAGTAACTTATGCCCAGGCCAAACTGCTACCTGAATCTTTTGACCTTGACTTGTTTGGGTCATGAAAAGTCTACGAACTCCTTGACCTTTCTGTTGTATAAAAGTGTTACTATTTCTTCTGGTTCTTTTATGGTAATAGCTGACAAGAAGGCTTCAGCCCTGACTTTACACCCCAGTGGGCTTCTAGGCAGCCTCTGGAATTGCTATGTCTTCTGTTTGATGTGGTCTGGCTGCAGTCTTGGTTTGCTTTTGTCTGCTGACAATGATGGGGACAAATTGGCAGCCCTTGTTTGTGTAGAAGGGATAGCAAAAGGAATTCTTGCTCCTAGAGGGATTGTAACTTTAGCTCTCTCACTCCGCCACCACACACACAAACTGGCCCAATTTTTAAATGTGCATTTTAAAAAGGGAAGCAGTTTGCTATTCTGAATTCTCTTTGTGAATGTTACAATAATCCTACCGCAACCAATAACTATGTTGTGCATAAAAATTAACTTTAAAAAAGTGTTTCATTTTTAAAGACTTCTGCTTAACATGTTACTGTTTGTATTGCTTCAATTTTCGTAGGTAAGGGTGCAACCCTATGCATGTTTAGATAGAAAAAAGACCTACGCAAATCCTTGATGGAGAATTCTGGGGAAGGTCTAAACATGTATAGGATTGCATCTGAGTAAATTCAGGATGAGTGTATTAGATGATTAATTTTTAGCTTTATAACAGATAGTCATATGACATTCCTTGATAAAAGCTATATAAGTTGTATTTTTAAAGTGCTAGCTAAAACATAGCTATTGTCATGCAAGTTAAGGTAGCATTAAAGAGCGCTGTGTGTGTTATGGACTGCTTATCAGGAATAACTGTATACAATTTTGAGTGAGCACAAAGGCTTGCATTTTCTCATACTGAACTTCATATTAGTGACCACCATCAATATATTGCAACTCTTGTTTGACTCAGCTGTAGAAAGATGTAGGTGATACATTCTCTCCTCTTTTTCAAGAGACTTAAGCCACAGCTAGACCTAAGGTTTATCCTGGGATCATCCAGGGTTCGCTCCTGCCTGAGCACTGGATCCCCGTGTGTCACCTAGATGAATAAGTTTGACCCCTGGATGATCCAGGGATAAACCTTAGGTCTAGCTATGGCCCAAGCCAATCTACTTGTCACACTAACTTTTAGAAGGCCTGATGAAATAGCATGGCCTTGTCATGCTGTAGGCATAACACATCTTCATCAAGCCACAGAAGTCCCATCAGTGATCGGTAGGCTTTCAACAGAGGATTCACATGGTAGGTGGTGCTGTATACTACAGCCACAGTATGGAGATTCTATTGCATAGATGTGGTTGGCAGAGCTGCATGTAGAGACTGTAATGTGTAGTTATGTACTCTGCTTTTTACATTCAACCAGATGTTGCTGTCACTTCCTTTGGACCCGTGACAACAAAAACCATCACAATTCCCTTATCCCAACTAAATGTGCAAACTATTTTCTTTTCTGTTGCCCTAAAGTTGAATAGCTTGTAAGGTAGAAGAGAGCTGGATATGCAGTCTTGCCCCACTGAGGCCTTAACTCAGTGGTTCCCGAACTTTTTCAGGTCACCGCCCCCTTGGTTCCACAAACTCATGCCCAGTGCCCCCTACCCTACACTATAAAAATCATTATTCAGAATAGTGGTTTTCAACGACCCACTAAGGAAGATAATAACAATAAAATTCAAAACAGTAACAATTAATTGAATACTTTATTCAAAATCCAATTGGTGTGCCCTGCCACGCTGGCTGCAAACAGAGACGTTCGCTCTCTTTTCCCTCCCTCCCTCCCTTGGCAAGCCTGGGGCGGGTGCTTCCCATTTAGAGGGGGTTCTAGGAGTTGAAGGACTTTTTTCTGTCTAAACATGCATAAAATTGTGTCTTTAACTTATCATGTCACACTAGCATGAATACAGGAATCAAATAGGATTTCCTTCTTCAGTGGAACACACTTAGGAGTAAGCACCATTTTGTTATAGGAAAGGATAATGTATTTTAATTAAAATTTAAAAATAGTTATCTGCCACCTGGTACAGAGTTTTCCTATGGAAAATCTGGCTGGGACTGAAGAAGAGGGGCACTAATTTTACTGTACTTATTGTCTTTAAATATGGTTAAATATCCCACAGTTACCTTGCTATTCTATTTCTACAATTCATTTTCTCCTGTCTTTTCTTCACCCTCTCTTCGTTTTCAGGCTGAATCCTATGCACATTTACCTCAGAGCAAGTTCTATTGATCTCAGTGGGGCTTACTTCTGAGTAGACATACTTAGGATTGTGCTGCAGCTCTGTTTTTATGGTGACACAAGATACACACATACCATGTTTACCAAAAGAACGCTTGAAAAAAAGGGGTTGGACACCCTGAAATAAGCAAGGGCAGATAGGAATTGTTTCAGCAAGCATTCTTAAATCTTCTTTAGCCAGGAAGGACCTAGGGAATTGCAATTCTCTCTCCCTTCCCCTTTTCTTTTTTCTCCCAATCCTGTTGTAGTCCAGATTTTTTGGGGGGTGGGAGCACACACACAGCATCTCTCTCTCTCTCTCTGGCCCCAATCTGCAACTCCTGATGGGGAAGGGAGCCTGGTGATGCCTTGCAGCAGCACAAGCAATCCTGCTGCCCACCTGGCCAGCTGGCCGCTCTTCTTGGCAGCTGCTCTGCTGCCCGCCGTCCTCCACATGCTCCTTCCTCTCCGCCACAGGGCTGCTGCTCCCGCCTTGTGCAGCAACTATCGCGAGAGGTCTGCCGGGGCAGCTTGTAGGAAGGAGCAGCTCTGGCCGAGGGAGTGAGTGAGTGAGCGGCGGTGGCTCCAGCAGGGCCCCGGGCCCTCCTAGGCAGGAGAAGAGTGGGCAGAGTAGCTGAATTCGCTGCTGTTTCCTGCTCTGCTGCCTCCTGTGGGTGCTTCCCCCACCCCCTACTTCTGGTGGGGCCACTGTGGGCTTGAGATAGGAGTAGAGAGCGGCTGCGTGAGTGAGAAAATCCTTCCTGAGCAGGAGCGGTGTGGGGAGAGCAGCTGAATTTGCCGCTCTTTCCTGCTCGGTCCCTGGTTTTTAGGGCCTTCTGGAGAGACCACCTCAAGCGCCCCTCTGCCGCCCCTTTGTCTGGTAGCGCCCCCTGCCATCCCTTTGCCTCTTAACGCCCCCCTATGCAATCCCACCGCCCCCAAGGGGGCGCCGCCCACTTTGGGAACCACTGCCTTAGCTAGACCTAAGATTTATCCTGGGATTGTCCAGGGGTCATCCCTGTTCATGTAAATGACACACAGGATATCCTGGGAGCAGGCAGGGATGACCCCGGAATAAGCCTTAGGTCTAGCTAAGGCCTGAGAGCGCTGTATTCAGCTTGACTTCATCGTCTACCATCTCTTTTAAATTGTAAGAGAGATACATATTCTGAGCCACATGTGCAGCTGAATGAGCCCTCTCCTGTTTCATACACAGGTTAATACTGAGCAAAGTGTACAGTATGTGTGGCTCATTGTTCTTCTCTTTTGCTTTAGTAAGTCTTTAGAGCTAAGAGACAGAGAATGCTACATATTCCTCCACCCTTCAGCTGAAAAGGCTCACCGAATGGCTTACAAGGCCTGCAGGCTTACAATCTAAAAGACCAGGGACAAAATGGTAAAGGGATGGGGGAAAGAAGAGGTAAAAACAGACACAGGCACCAATTTGTAAAATTAAATAGTTCTTATACCAACTGAAATGGAAACAGTTAAGGGAGAGGAAGAGCCCAATGAAATTGGCTTTTTAGCAGAGCAAATCGAATGGTTCTGCTGAAGCTGCCCCAGTCCCACATGGAACGCCACCCCAAGCTTTAAGTAGTTTGCTACTTAAGTACTTGCCCAAAGGCAATTGATACTTGCTTGAGATGAGTGGCAAACTGCTAAACTGAAATAATGAGTAGCTGAATGATGAAGGTGTCTTGTATGCCTGATGGGAATAATTGCTAGCAATATTCCTAAAAGAGCGTTCCATACTGGACAATGTGGTGCCTGAGGCAGGAAATCTAGATGATCTGGATTCCCCCCATTCCCAGTTGGCAATTTGCTGCTCCTTAGTAGTACTGAAAACCTGTTGCCTGAGGTGGGCTGCCTCACCCAGTCTAATGGCAGGGTTGGCCTTGATTCTATGAGATAGTGAACAAATGCTGCAGTATAAACACACTTCACATCTAGTAAGAATGCAGACATGCTGTGCAAGTTTGGCTTCTATGAATAGGGGTTTAGCGTGAACTTTTGCCTTTATTACATTTATTTTTCTCATGATAAATATTCATTTGGTCATTGTTGTGGTTTTTTGTTTGTTTTGCATTTGAAGTGTAAGACCACTCCAAGATTGCAATAAGGTTACCCCAGCTTTATTTTGTAATGGCTGGAATGGACTAACAAATGGTTTTTAAAATTAAATTATGGTCTGGATCCAAAGAGCTGCTCAGATACTTCCGAATGCCTAAAAAGCTTTAGTCTTGTGTTTCTCAAACAATAGTTCCTATGCCACATGGCATACTTTTCTCAAACAGAAGTGTGTTTTGAAAGCAATATGTGATATGTTTGTCATCCGAAGGAAAAAGTCTAAAATTACTTGTGGAAGACCTTGGACATGCCTAAACTAGCTATTGCATCGTGGCCTGTAGCTAGAATTCCCAGCTAATGATAGATTGGTTTTTAAGAACTTTGATAGATCTACTACAGTTTTTGTCAATGTGGTTCCCTTCAGATCTGTTGGACTACAGCTCCCATTGTCTTCAGCCAGCATAGCCAGTGGTCATACTAGCTGGGATGATGGGAGTTATTGTTCAACAAATCTGGATAGTAGTAGGTGGGAAAGAGTTGATTTAGGGTTGTATCCAGTGATAGTCCTACTTAGAGTTGACATTGAAATGAATGGGACTTAAATCAAGATTAATGTGAGCAGCAGTGAAACTTAGGGCGTTGCTAGACCTGCCGGGATAAGCCGGCAGGGAGGCGGGGCGACGGCGTGCTGACGTTAGCGCGCGCCGCCCCAGTTTCCAGACGCGGGACGCGCAGGGACATCGGGATCCCTGCAGCGTCTGCCATTTTTTTTAACGATTAAAGGGGCCACGTGCGGCCCGAAGACTCCGGACCAGGTAAGTCCGTTTTTTAAAAAAACTAAGCCCCCCGAAGACATCCCCCTGCCCTCCCCATCCCTGATGCCTGTGCCATCCGCCCTCCCTGTCCCCGGCCTTGCCCGGGCGGCGGTGCACCCCCTCCACGCTGGGCATTGCCCGGGCAGCGGCGCCCGCCGCTCTCTCTCTCACCTGCCCTCCCCCCTTGCCATCCCTGATGCCTGCTCTCCTCCCTCCTGCCGGGTCCGGCTTTTCCCCCCCCCCCGCCCCGATGGGCACAGCGCTGCTGTGCCCAGTCCGCGGCTTTTTGCGGCTACTCGTAAGCCACGGAAGTCTCTAGAAGTTCTGCAGCTCCAGCCTCAGGCTGGAGCTGCAGAAAAGGCGTGCCATAAGTGACTTCACTTATGGCGCGTTAGAGGAGGCTTCAGTGCGGCCTGGGGCCGGATTCCCCTGTGCATCATGTGGACGCACAGCAGGGAAACCGGCTCTTGGCGCGCTAAGGCCTCGTCTAGCAAGGCCCTTAGTATTGCAGTTTTAAAACCTGGATATTGTACATTGTTGTGGTTTGTCAACAAGCATAAAAATTTTCTTCTTTTCACAGCCAAAAAAAACAAAAATAAAAAATGTGGTTGAAACTGAAATAAATTAGTTGAAACTGAAACCAAAACATCTAATTATTAACTTGAACTGTAGGGACTTACTGTGCCATTCAACTGCCATTCACCTTCCTTCCCCTCTGCCAACTGTCCTTTTGTTTATTCCTTCTGCCAAAAATACGTTTTGGTATTGTTAACGAGCAAATGTGTGAAAACTCAAAAATATTTTGTATAAGTTATGATTTTTAAAAGCTTACAATGAGAGCATATTTCCTATTGCATTGATTAATCATAAAGACACTGTTTCTGTTCACTTTGTTGCTATCAAAGAGTTAATTTTAAAAGTTTTGCTATTGTTTTCTTGATGGTTAAAGATTAACTGGACTGTGCTACAGAAATACAATTGTTAAAGTGATTTGGCTACCTAGATGTAGATACTACTTCAAAAATATAACCTGTTGCTCCCACACATGTGAATTCTCAGCCTACAGTCCAGTTACATATAAATCTAGAAACATTTGTGGAAAACTTTTGATATTAATTGCTGCACTTCGTATAATTGTGACCAAGTTGGAGGGATCCTAGTGCTAGCAGTCATTGTATAGGTATCATGTTTTCTTCTTTGTTAATGTACCATTAAGGAAGAAAAAAGAGGAAGAAGCAGTGGGAAAACGCAGGAGGGTTATGAGTAGAAAATTATGGTGTTTGTGAATGAAGACTCAAAGATAATGTTCTTACAAATTTGTATTAGGTAGCTTAAAGTTCACAGCAGCATATCTATGGAATTATTAGAGAAACGTATCCAAACAACATATTCTTAGAGTAACATGTGCCTATATGTTTTGCAATTATTTATAAGCTTAGTATAACCGTAATATTTAATATTTAACATTGTCAAGAAATACTTTTGTAAGCCGCCATGAGAGCCTTTTTTGGCTGAATGGCGGCATAAAAATATTTAAATAAATAAATAAATAAATAAATAAATAAATATTTTTTTTACATGATCTATAGTTATCCTGCAACAATTTCCGCCTTATTTATAGACACTACATAAGGGAGAAAGCTGCTTATAGTAATATGAGGATCACTGGTCTCTCAGTAATTAAATAGACTTGTTATACAGCATTAATCCTTTTTGGAACAGTTGGAATGACTTCTTAGGGCTAACAGGCACAGCATTAGGGCCTTCAGTTAATCTCTTCTTTCCCTTCTACATTTGTCTAATATGAAACAGGTATACATAAAATCGTATTCATGGAATAAGATAAAAAATTGCAATGCAAAGCTATAAGAATAGCTAAAATAATGCAAATAAGTCATAGGTGGAGAATAGGCAGGAAGATGTACAGTTTATAGTGAATTACAAAGTGTAATTCAAAGATAATTTATACAAGGTATCAAAATCTCATATCGACTGATTACCAGGAGAACTGTGTTAGGGAAATGGGACTGACAGAGCACTCTTAGGGTTCCAGCTGCATCAGCTAACATTGATGTTTTCTGAGTGTAGCTTAATGGAGGTCCGGTGCTCTGTTAGCAGCAAAGTTGACAGGAAAATGCTGTCGCTTTAAACAACAAAGAATGCAGCAACTCCTCCAGTATCCATGGCACCACCACTTACTCTCACCAATCATTGAGCAGTATACCATGACACTCCTATATTAGCTATGCATAGAATAAATGCTAGATAAATGAACCAGAATACAGCGGTGTTGGGAGAAGGGCTTAGATTTGTATGGCACTGTGGAACATTTCGGGACAAGCCAAACTGTACAAAAGTGATGGACTTTACTTCAACCAAAATGGAATCAGACTGATGGTGGTTAACATCAAAAAGGTTGCAGAGCAGTTTTTAAACAGACTTTGGGGAGGATGCTGACAGAAGCTGGGGACCATCAGGTTCGGGACAAAAACTCCCCAAAGGATGAGGGTATAAATGTTTCAGGATATCTAAATGGGGGGTGGGGTAAAATTTGGCAATGTGTGAGTCATGGGCCAAAGTGCCATAGGGGCAAAAAGCACATGGTGAAGATATTTGAGGAGGGACACATAGTTAGGTATTTGTATACTATTACAAGAACCTTCTGACCCAAGATGTGCTAAAGTGATTGGCTGTAAACTAGAATATAGAACATAATGGGGAAAATGGAAATCTGGTATAATGGAAAGAACTAGTGGGATACAATTATCTCTAGATATAAACTGTATTGAAAGGATAAGGAAGGTGCATATTGGGCATATGTGATGTAGCTCCATATGCTAAAGAGGGCATATAATACACTTATGCGGCTCACAACTTGCTGATAGGGCTATTTTGCATATGTGTGATGATAAGCATGTTCTCCTTTCCCTGTGGGTCAGCAGGGACAGTTAAGCACCAAGGCTGGATGTCCAAGGGATTACTCTGTCTGACTTCTAAATGTGGCCTGTTTCCGTTCCCTAAACGCCTATGTCGAACCCTGGTTATACTTGTAGTTTAACATGGAGAACATCCATAGCCAATTGGGTCATCCTAGGCAAAGTGAGGAGGTTGCTTCAGGTGGCAGATTCTTGGAGGCAGCACCAAAGTGTTGGAGAACATAGCTGTGTGTGCGCCATGTGGCCTACCATGTAGCTTTTAAGCTTGCCTGTTCCTTCAGATGCAGTGGGGGAAGTTGTCCCAGATCCCCAGTATGAAAGTCAGATTAAGTAAGATTAAACTGCCAGTCCAGGTGGCCTTTTTTACATGGAATGGGAAGGGGGCATCATCCTTTTCTTCGCCTCAGACAGCAACATGTTTTGGGGTAGCCATATAGCCAATGGTCATTGTGAATCTTTCCTCCATGCTTTGCTTGCACATAGGAGCATCCGACCTCCTGAACATATACTGAGTCACTGAGTAAGCTAGTCATGCGGTGTTGATGGTTGCGAAAAGCAGCTTGCCGTGCCAACTTCATGTGCCATGGCACTGAGACCTCCTCTGGTGATCTTTTTCCTTGGGTGGTAAGGGCAAGAGGTAGACTGCCTGCTCGCAGACTCCCTGGTGGATCAGTACAGCATGGTCCACACAGTGGAGTTTACTGCTGCTTCCATTGCTACGTGGCTCATACCAAGATCTGTTGGGAGTTTAGAGTCCTGAGATAGGAGTACATGTAAGGCTTATATCATTATATTTGTTCTGAGTTCAGGCTGCATGTACAACATGCCCTTGCCCCAGGGTTCTCTTTACCAGAGTTTCCCCTTCTATGGTCTAAATGTTGTTTTTAAATGGATACAGAATTGTTGTTTTTAAATGGATACTGTTGTTTTATACTGTTTTTATGTTTTTTTAATTTTTGTATACTTTTAATGTTTACTATTTTTAATTGTTGTAAACCGCCCAGAGAGCTTCGGCTGTGGGGCGGTATATAAATGTTATAAAATAAATAAATAAATAAATAAATAAATGTATCGGGGGTGGGTGGGTGGGGAAGAGTGAGGCCAAAGAGATGTAACTGGATGCTGTGTACTTTATCATCTGAGTTATGGAGTTCCTGGTGGAAGTTTATATACTACTGGAGGAGAGTTGTGATTTGCTGCAGAATCAGTCTGGATTCTATGCTCTCTTACCATAGTGTGGATGGAAGGAGAGGGAGGTGGCGGAAGGAAGGGTATTTTGGCTTCCCATTTAATTCAGTGGGACAATTTAAACTAATACTGCCTATTTCATCAGCATAACGTTATACATAGGAGTTGTGGTCCATATCTGGTGGGTTTATGATTCAGAATAAGTCTGTTCCACATGTAACATGTTCTTGATGCCAGTCACTTTTGGTCCTTCTATTGACAGCATTGCTCCAATAGTGGGGATATGCTTGTGCAACATCATGGTATAGATGACTTGCATAAAATCCTAAAGGGCTCAGCTCAGACTATATTCTCAATCTGTTTTTGGAATGTGGGAGCTAAAATGTCAAGGAGGAGAAAAATGCTACATACTTTCTTTCAAGTTCATTAGGGAAGTGTTATTAATATTGAGACAGTAGCTCAGTACATTTTACCTTAGTAGATGTCCATGCATTGAAGACAGAATTATATAGGGAAATGGGTGTGTGAAGCACTGTAAGGTTGCAGTCCTCCTGGCCACAATTACTTTGAAGTGAGCTTTATATGAATTGATGAGTCTCATTTCCAAGGCAGTGCATTTAGGATTAGGATAATGGTTTTCAAAGTCTGCGGTTGGGCCTACTGGGGTGTATGAGGTACACTTAGAGGCTGTGTGTGCAGAGTTTCAGGAAGGGAAAAGATTCTGTAGCAGGCAGAGCCAAGGGAGATTTAGTGTTGCTGGAATGGATTTGGCTATGTTAGCCATGGAAACTGCAGAGAGGTAGGGAATATATAGGTCCTTCCGGTTACAGCAGCCCCTGCCTGCTCTTCTTTCCCTTGTGGTTGCTTTTAGGAGGGAGTCTGAAGAGAGTTCCAGTTCTCTTCTACTACCAGTGCCTGAATCCATGCTTATGCACACAGCTGTGGCCTTTATGCATGTTTAAGATAGGGTGACCATATGGAAAGGAGGACAGGGCTCCGGTATCTTTAACAGTTGCATGGAAAAGGGAATTTCAGCAGGCGTCATTTGTATGCATACAGCACCTGGTGAAGTTCCCTCTTCATCACAACAGTTAAAACTGCAGGAGCCGTGCCCTCTTTTGTATCTGGTCACTCTAGTATAGTTCCTGCAGTTTTAACTGTTGTGATGAAAAGGGAATTTTACCAGGTGCTGCATGCATACAAATGACACCTGCTGAATTTCGCTTCTCAATACAACTGTTAAAGATACAGAAGCCCTGACCTCCTTTTCACATGGTCACCCTATTTAAGAGCATACTGTGTTTACCTGCTGAAGAGATGGCTGCTGATGGGCTGAGGGTCTTGGAAAGTAGAGGAAGTTTAGAAGGAGCCCCCCCCCCAAATTTGATTAGAAAAGCCAATTAAAGAAAATCTCTCTCTCCTCTCCCCACCTCACCAACTTTTTTGAGGTAGGAAGTCTCCAGGGATGCAAATGGCAGCCAGGTCTGAACAGACTAGGGGCATATCTAGATGGGTCGATATCCCGGGAATCGTCCCTGTGTGTCCACTTGATGCACAAGGGATCCTGGGAGCAGGGAGGGATGATCCTCCCTTTCCCCCGGATATCACCCTATCCTTTAATCTCGACTTTTCCTGTGGTCTTGGGATAATCCCGAGACCGTGGGATGTGTGGGCGCCCATCCCGGTTTCGTTCTGGCTCTTCATGAGTTACCGTGAGGAGCTGGGAACTGGGCATGGAGCTCCTCAGGAGCTCCGTGCCCATCGGGGGTGGGGTGGGGGGAGTGGGAGGGTTTTTTACATTTTAAAAACTCACTTTTTCGTAGTAGCGCTCCTGTGCTCTTTTTCGATTAAAAAAACCACACAAAATGGTGGGCGCGACGACCACTTCCTCCCGGGATGTCATGCGCCGTGTGTCGACTGAGGGGGAGGATCTCGCGATCATCATATCGTGAGATCATTCCCATCCACACACACACACCCCTGGGATAATCTTGGGTTTTGCAGAGTTGGTTGCTATTTGCAGCCTGAAATTATGGTAGCTGCCATGCACCACTAATAAATGGCCATGATCTGCAAAGAAGCCATTACAAAAGGCAGTCAGTTGTGTTCAACCTGAGTCTCCTGGACCTCACTGGGATGTCTTGCAATTTGAGGTTGTGGGTGCTGCCAGCACCCATGTTCTCAGACTGTGAAAGATAGGCAAAGGTCAGAAGATTTATATGAGGGATATTCTGGACTGTGTGTGCTTGGCTGCTTTTTGCAGCCAGAGATGGTTTCTATCTAAAAAATTCTGAGGCAGATGCAAACCCCATTTCAAATGGGGCAAACTTGAAGAGCGTTGCCTGTTTTGTGTTAGGTCAGCATTTGAGCATCCCTGCTTGAATACTTGCCCTACTGTTAGAATCTTTGCACCACTTCGGCTTTGAAGAAGGTACAGAGGAGAGGCCAGCTCTTTCATTGGCTTTCTTTATCCCAAAATGTCCTTTTGCTCTTTCCAGGTGTGCAGTTTATTGTGTGCAGCAGAGCTCGAGGAGCCTACTCATGAATAGTTGTGCTGGCTAGGAAGGGTCCAACCTGCCACTTAAAGCAGCAGGCTGGAGTGTGTCCCAGTTAGCTGATACAGTATGTCCCACAAAAATGAAGGTGTTCTTTCTCAGCTGTAAAACTGCTGGCAATTTAGGATGCAATCTAACACATGTTTAGCCAGAAAAATAATAATCCTACAACTCTCTGGTTGGGGCTTGCTAGGAGTCGTAGGACTTTTTTCCCTAGCTAAACGTGCGTAGGATTGCACCCTTAGTGATCTACATAAGGGTGAAAGAAAATGTAGTTTAATCTGTTGGATCTAACCAGAGTTCAAACATTTTACATTTAAAAGCCTATTCTTCCTCTGTATGCACTCTGCTTGGTGTTGATAGATATCCTTAAACAAAACCTAGTTGTGACCATGTAATTCTTTTGGATCCTGTTAGGCAATGGCAGCACGTGTTTCTTTTCCCTAATCTGTTGTAGCGCTGTCCTGTAGTGAACAGTTTTTATACTATTTTAGGCCATGTGTTTGGGACCAACCAGCACAGCCAGGAGGAATGCTGTAAGGCAATTGTGTTGGATCATGCAAATGAGAGTACTGAATAGTAATAGTTATGGGCAATATTTTGGAAAACACCAATTTAGTGACAGTTTTATTACTGCAAATGTATGTATGAAGTCCCTTGATTTCATTGTAATGCACTGAAAACAGATGTCAAAGTGTCCCAAACTGAATTTAATAGTTAATCTACATATTGCATGGAAGCTACAAACAAACCATTTAGAATTTCGTTGTTTAATCCTGTTAGAGAATCTGAAAATACACCCAGTGGAGTAAAAACATTTTATACTCCTCTTGGCTTTTTTTTTAAAAAAAAAATTAAAATGAGAATAGGACAAGATGCTCATGATAAATTGTAATTTAATTTGCAAGTATTTTGAATACAGACAATGCAGTTTCCCATTCATTGTTTCACTGAAGTCAAGTCTTGGGGCTGATGCATACTAGGATTCTTTCTTCTTAAGTTTTCAAAAGAATGCTGGACAGGAACAGGTCAGTTAAGCTGTAGGTTTAGGCTATCCTGCCTTGGGACAGGGGTGGGAGTTGATCATTCATTGGGCCCTCGTCTACACGACAGCAGGATTGCTCCAAATTAAATATAAACCCGATTTTTCGTTGATTTGAATGTAGGTAAAAAGTGTCACACTGCAGCAGCAACAGCAATTTATCTCCTGTACTTTCTTTTTGTAGTGCATTTATAAATGCTCACATGTGCATTGTAGCATTATGGGATATAGGATGCTACAGAAATGAGTAAAGTGACATAGTTTATATGCGGAGCTCCGCAGATTGATATAATGGCAAAACCAGAGCGGGGGGGGGGAGGGGGGAGAAACAAGGCTGCAGAGGAGGATGGCAGCACATTTCTGCCTCTTTGTTTATGCGGAGCTCCATAGGATCAGATAGTTCAACCTAAAAACGGCATGAAAAAACAAGCGAGCCGATAGTTGGGAAAGTGGCCAATCACGTTCTCCTGCCCTCAACACTCTGCCCACCTGTCAAAATATGAGTTAATTCCCCCAACGACACATAACCATAACACAGAGCCAACTCGAACATGATCAAAAAGTCGCGGTAAATCACTGATGCGAATATGCGCATTATCGCGTTTAAAACGCGATGTTACTGTGAATGGATGGCTGACTCATGTGTCCTAAAATGAGAATATGTGCAGCTACCTTGGGGTAAACAAGCCATGTAGACAAACCCTGGGTCTCTTTCTCTTTTATATGAGACAGTAATTTAGAGGTGGAAAGGCATTTTTTTTAAATTTGTTGTTTCCTGACCATGTATTTTGTTCATTATATCTTAAGAAGACCAGTATAAAGGAAAGCTGGTATTCTTGTAATTTCTGTTGGTCAGGGGAGATACATGCCCATTGGTCATCTGTAGGATTATAACAAGTGTTCTAGAGGGAAGTCTAATTTACATGGTTTCTTAAAGAAACAAATAACAAGTAATATTTCAGGAGTCCAGAAAATATTGATTTACTAGCCAGACATTATTTGTAGTAGCTGAGTCCTCTGTGCATACCAAAGAAGTCTGAGTGGGGAGAGGAGAGTTCTCTTCATGCTGTTTTTTCAGAAGACCAAACCAACAAATTTCAGCAAAAGCACGCTGTAAAATGAAACACGCATCCCCTCCTTGGTGTGTGCAGAAAACTTGGGGAATGGGATGGGTATTGTTTCACCTTCTGCGGTACTTTGGCCAAACTTTGTGTTTCTTTCTCTTGCCATTTTGTCCTTGATTTTTGTAATATTTAGCTCAAGCGACTTTCCTTTGCATCCCTCATATTTTGCATTCCATACATGGGATATAACTTTGTTCATGTACTTATTGTACGTGCCTCTTTTTTGCCCTCTGCTATTCATAGCATAGCAAAATGATTTGAAAACATGAAAAACTGCAGTGATTATATACTGTAGATCAAGCTGTAGAAATAAAAATAAGGCTGGGTGGGTAAAGAGTCCCAATGAATTTAGACCTGAGTAATTAATTATGTCATGGGAATGCAGTGTAGTTGATCAATTTGAATTTTGTTAGTATTGCCAGTATTAGTTTTAGGCCCGGGATGCCCAACCTGCAATTCCCCAAGGCCTTCACAGGGATGTCCTTCCACTCCCTCCCCCAGCAATGATGATATAGCTTGCTCTATTCCTGCCACTGCTACCGGCAAGGAAGGAATGCATTAGTACTGCTAGAGTGGTAGAGGAGAGAAGTCCATCCATTCCCTCCTCTAGAGATCCTCATACAGTTCACTCTTTTTCTGCTTCTAGTAGCAGTGAGGAAAAAAGCGATCTGTATTAAGATCACTGGTGTGTGAGCATGCATATGTCCATATGAGTGTGTATGCATGTGTGCAGCTTGCCAGCCCCACTCCTGAACCAACAGCACATGCAGCCCTTGGAATAGAAAAGGTTATGCACTCCTGGTTTAGGCTCATTTAGCTAGTGATGTCAAAAGTGTTTTCTTGCATTTACTTCATCTGTAATTTGAATGCAAAACCTGTGTGGCCCTAGAATGATTATAAAATCCCCACATTCTTAGGGAAAGTCCTGTTCATCCAAAAATAGTATGAGATATGTGAACTTACCATCCTAGGCTACAACAGCAAAGATATAGCTTGAGTAATGGCCATTACTCAGTAGGAATTCATGGTCCTACTTCACAGCTGAGGTTGCTGGCAGTGGTCAAGAAGCACGAGCATCTAAACTTAAAATTACAAATTTAAAGTCAAACATTCAAATTGCTCTTCATTGTAAAAAGTGTTTCTGGGACTAAATGCTACAAAAGTGGAACATTTAAAGTTCCATAGGTCTTAGAAGCCTGCAATACAGTATTAGCTTGCTTCTGTAAACATAAACTATGATGAAGGCTATAAAGAATTTAGATACAACTCTTTCTTAGTAGCAGTGTCTTAGGGATTTTCATACTTTGTAGAAATTCTAGATTCTAATGATAGCTTGTTTCAGAGGACAGAGTTTAGGTGGTCTAGTTCTTGCCATTGTTAATGTTTTATAGCATTAACATTTCTTTGCCATGTAGCCCAGTATTGTTTTCTGCGATTGGCAGTGACTCACAGACAAAAAACTTCCTAGCCTTGCCATTTGAAATCTTTTCGCTTGGAAATTAAATAATGGAATTTGTGCATGTAAAATGTATGATCTAGCTCTAAGCTATGGTCTCATCTTACTTTGTTTCATATAGATTAAACAGCTGGCTATAGGTAGGCAAGCACATAATATATATTTGTACAGTAAGAGATTTAGCCTGGATTAACTTAATGTTTAAGTTATTGTGAAGTCCCATTTCCAATAATTTGCCTTTTCCAAAGCTGCACATAATAATTACTTTTTAAAAAAAACAACGCATCTTTGGAACATAGAAATCAACATAAGGCTTTTGTTAAGCTTCCTAGCTGTGCTATTCAAGCTTTTATAATTCTATGTTCATAAATAGCCCTTCTGTATCAGCATCCAGTAACACCACTATAATTAGAAGTCTATTATAGAAAGTTACTTTATATTCTGGAAGTTGTTTTCAGTGATAATTTCATAAACTAGTATTTGTGTTTTTGCTTTTATGTCTTGCTAGAGCTCTGAAGAACCAGCAGCAAATATAGTAGATACTTAAAATAATTTTCATTCATAGACACATGTAGTCAGTCTTAACATTGAATATACACATTATGTTAGATTTTATGCCTATATTAATACTGGAAATGGGAAGGTGCTGAGATAATTTTTTAATGCTTCCCTGTTCTAAATTTCTCTTCTCGGGTAGGGATGATGGTACTTCTTTTATTGAATATTGAATATTGTTTATTTGTTGTTTCAACCATCATGATCATCTCAGCTTTACAAATGCATACCCCAGCAATATAGGTAAGCACACAAAAATTTTACAATACAAAGAAGGTAAAATACAAAAAGATACTTTTATTAGTATTAGCATCTAGCCATTGGTATTTAATAAAAGTTTATATTAATAGCAGCTGAAAAGGCTAGAGAATCCATACATAAAGTTAGTCCTCCACCTGCCATCTGTACCACTTATTTGAGAAGCATTGAATGATGGTGAGTTTCATAAATGAAAGGTTTTCAGGAGACTATTCAAAGACTAGTTTAGATTCAAGTTGAAATAATGTTGGTGGCATAATGACATTTTTGGCATTAATATGTATAGTATCATGGACACTATGACTACCTCTCTTGCTTTTAACTATGGCTCAGCTCAAATCCTAACAGACAGCAAAGATCTCCACATGGTAAAGGAGCAGGATTTCACCCCACTCCTCCAACATGCTGCTAAAGTAATGTAGTTCATGTAGTAGTCCATGTAGATCCACATATGTGTGAAAGCCTGATTTGCAGTCTCTCTTCCCCATATTATTATGTAGTATAACTGAATGAATTGACCAGCCTGCATAGAATTGGCAGGTGATCTCTAAAAGCATGCTGCCCCTGATTCTGCTGTTTGTGTTGATCAGCAATGTAGCCTGCATGAGAGAAAATCACTTCAGGGCCGGTACATTGTGTCTGTACCACTGAAGATGCCATTCCATGTTATAGGACCTGTCTTGGTGGGACCTATGATGGAAATACCCCAAGTCTTGTGTGATGTCAGAATATAATATTTTTTCTTCTAATGTGAGGACTCAAAAGTCAACAAGGAAAAAAACTGAGTTCCATTTAAGGTGCCGATACTGAAATTAGATGGTTTGCTGTACAGCTTGGTAGATGGTGCTCTGAATGTTTCTGAAAAGAAACTGTTATTGATAGTGATAGAAAAATAGAGCAGTAAAAATTGTCTTCTGATTCGGCATCATCCTTTAAGGATAAGACCTACCAGCGTAATTTTGTGGATCTTTACTCAATATTATGTCTTATTGAATAAAATGGAGCATGCTTCAAAGTAAGTGGACCTAAAGGGCTGTTAATCTGGTGCTGATATAGTCGGAATGTGTACGTGATTGTGAAGGGTGGAGAGAGCAAATTTTGATCAGCTGTAGTTTGGTCAAAGCCATAATTGGCCTACTGTGCCTTTAGCATATTACTTATAATTGCTGTAGTTGTGTTTTCCTTTTTGTTGTGTTTGTTATATCTTTTACCTATAATGTCAAAACACAATTATTGGGAGTGGGTATGCTTACTAATAGCAGTTTATCTTCGCCTACTTTGCAGACAGTTAAAAGCCAACAACTATAATTATATCCATGTTTTTAACATAGTAACAAGCTAAGAAAGAGGAGTTGTCGTAAGCAATGGATGCAGTGTATTTAATCTGAATTACAGGGCAGAATTGTTCCAACACATTCTTTTGGTTTTACAATAATTGTAACTTAAATTTGGTTTTGGGGATTTTATTGCTGCCTGTTGTGTTTACGTGACCACAAAAAGAGCAGTTAAATCCTGTAATTCTGGACTGCTTTCCCTTTTTATGTTCATGTATGTATGTATGTATGTATGTGTATATATACCCTCTCATCGTCAAGTTTCAGTGAGTCTACAAATTTGTGAAATTGAGATAAGAAAACGGTTGAGGTTTTAAGTCATATACATTGAGCTCCCTAGTTCCAAACGTGTATGTAGTCGGAGTACGTATTTAGATAATTAAGGGAGATATGTTGGTAACTATCATTCTTCTTTGACTTCTCTATGACTCACACATATAGGTTATGTGTTGGAACCTTCTAGAGCTGAGCAGAGCTTTAAACTGGAGCCATGGCCACCCTCCTCTGTGCTCACTCTAGGTATGGCTTCTGCCCAGTTCCTTTTGTCCATTACAGTGATAGCACGTTTGGATTTTTTCCCCCTTAACTTCAGTCATTCTCACCTGGGATTGGCTAGCTATAGAGTTTCTTTTTTTTTCTTTGTTTCTCATTTTCTTTTTTCTCCTTTTTCTCCCCCCTTGTGGCAGGAGGTATATGGCCTAAAAGCCCTCCTTCAAGAAGTTTATCCACTGTGGTGGGAAAATATCACCAATTGATGGCTGCTCCATGTGCCTCCTCTGCTTAGGCGAGGGACATTAGGTTGACTCTTGTGCTTGTTATCAGGCCTTCTTTAAACAGGCCTGACTGGACAGAATGGCTCATCTCCACACTTTGTTGTGGGATTAGGCCCTAAAGGCAGCATAGAACCGACGACTTCATACCACCTTGTAATCTTTCTGCACCAAGCCTGTGCCTTCCTTCTCCCAACTGGTCACTCTAGTCTCCCACTCAGTGGAAGGGGCTATGGTGCAACTGTCCTTGCTCTCAGGTAATCTAGCCCTACACATGACACCAGCTTCGGCCTTGCCTCGGGGCTCACCCTTGACATCAGCATCCTGACCTGATCTTGAAACCTTGCTGCCAGTGAGACCCAGCTGGCAAAACCTCATACTAAGTGCCCTTTGACGAAGCTAGGGCCAAGTCTGAAAAATGAAAGGAAGAAGAATGTGCATAGGATTGAGTCTAATGATGACCCTAGAGTTTCAACTCCTTATTTGACAGCCTGTTACCCTCCTCAAGCCTCTCCACCTCATCTGAGGTTGCCTACTCCTAACCTGGAGAAATTGCAACTGCCCAAAGATTGCTGCCCACCAGACGAGGTCCAGTTTATCAGATCAGTATCAAAAGGCAAGATTGAGGAAAGGTCTCCACCAAGAACCACTTGTTGATCTGAGTCTTGATCTCTCTCATCCTCATCACACTCAGTGTGCCTATTGAGCCTGAACCAGAAGGTTTGAACATATAAGACCGACTCTGGCCCGCTTGCATTGGCTGCCTGTACATTTCTAAGCCCGATTCAAGGTTCCGGTTTTAACCTATAAAGCCTTACATGGCTCAGGACCACAATACCTGATGGAATATCCTTTCCTGACATGAACCTACCCATACACTACGTTCAGCATTTAAGGTCTTTCTCCAGGTGCCTACTCAGAGGGAAGCTTGGAAGACGGCAACAAGGGAAAAGACCTTTTCTGTGGTGGCCCCCCAGTTATGGAATGATCTCCCCAACGAGGTCCACCTGGTGCCACATTGATACCTTTTCTGCGCCAGGTTAAAACCTTTCTCTTTTCCCAGGCATTTAGCAACAAGTGATGAACTTCACTGATCCTAGATTTGTTTTTAAAGCTGTTTATAGTTGTTTTAAATTTGTTTTTCTGTGTACATTGTATGTTTTTGTAGTTTTAAATTTTGTATATTGTTTTTAAGTATTTTAATCTTACGTAAACCGCCAAGAGAGCTTCAGCTATGTGGCAGTGTACAAATGTAATTATTATTAATAATAATAACGGAGAAGTCTCCCCATCATTGTCAGCCTCTTTCAGAAGTTTCCTTCGCTACCGCCACATTATCCCATGATATGATTAGTATTGCTCCTACTACACTTGATCCCCTCCATCTTAGTATTATGAGGACTGGTCACCACCATGGTGGCACCACCTGCCCTCATGGTGGTACCCAGACTATGGCTCATCTACACCAAGCAGGATATTCCACTATGAAAGCGGTATTAAAGCAGTATATAAAAGCTTTATAGCAGTATTGAAGTGCACTGCAGGATCTACACTACTGTTTTACAGTGGTACTGAAGTGCACTGACAACTATTGGGGCCCATGATACATCTATACCAAGCAAGATATAACACTATGAAAGCGGTATATGGTATGTGTCAATGGGCTCCAACAGTTGTCAGTGCATTTCAATACAGCTACAAAGCAGTAGTGTGGCTCCTGCCTCTTATATACAGCTTTTATACTGCTTTCATAGTGCAATATCCTGCTTGGTGTAGATGAGCCCCATGAGGGGAAAGATATGCTCTGCTTCTGCTCCTGATACCACTGCTCTAACACTTTACACCGAGATGACAAATCAGTCTCTGATCTGCTGGACCCCTTGACTGGAGAGACACTCTGAACTATGCCTTTCCCCCTATTCTGCTAAACCTTTGACTTATGAACAAGATCAAGAACTACAACACCTCCTGCATTCTGTTAATTGCATGGTGTTCATGCCAACCATGGTTTACAACTCTATTCCTTTTCTCCAGTTGCACCATCCTCTGCCTTTCCTGGCTCTTGGACCTCCTGGCAATGGATCAGGGAAATGTCAGACACCCAGATCTTGAGACATTTTGCCTCACTGCATGGTGGATACTGGCCCACACATACTTTCCAAGTTGCTTTCGGAGAGCATGACTGCTTCCCTAAAACTGCCTACTTGGGTGTCCCACAAAGCTATGTGGAAAGCCCTTTCCATGTTTGTCCTCTGCACCCAATAATGCCCTGAGATGTTTGTCGCTGTACTCCCATCCAGATGTTTACAGCTTTCTCAAACACCCTCCTTCCTGCTAGATCTCTCTCTCAGTTTGTTCCACTGCTGTGGTGAACCAGGAACAGAGTGGAAGGCAGGAGTCATATCTGGAGGATGGCATGGGAGGATGGGCAGGACTCCCAGCTCTAGAAGGTTTCAAAGGACTGTTCTGTGCAGGTGCATAACCCATATGTGTGAGTTCAGAGATGATCACTTGAGGAACAACAGTTATTGTCAGGTATAGGTCTCATGAGTGGTTGGTAGATTTAATGAAAACTAGTTTGTAATGTCTGTGCAAGCTTGTCTCAGTCAGTTCTCATAGGAGTAGCATTCACTCCCTGTCTTCGCCTTGAAGCTGTTAGTCTTCTGTGGGGAACAGATAGTGCGTTTTGAGAAAGGTGGAAGGGGTCATTCAGATTGTAGCGTCATCTTGGTGGGTTGAGCAGTACCACCCTGTCAAGTGGTTTTGAACAGGCCTGAAATCCCTTTATAAGCTGGGGCAATGGCGAAGAGCTTTTGCTAGGATCATCTTTTGAGTCATGGCCTGAAAACCTTCCTTGTTTGGATCCATTACCGTTTGGGACTTCGAAAGCATTCTGCACATGGATTCTCTTCTCTTTGGACTTTGGATTTCAAAGGACTGTGCCATGAAAAGTACTGTGAGGCTTTTCATAGACTGCTGCTCACATTTGCTGTGGAGTTTGTGTGTTTAAGGTCACACAATCTGGGATGGACCATTGGATTTCTTGGCTGCCAGACTCAGGTGGCAAAGAGTCCTGGTGCCAAAGTTTGTGCACAGGAATTCTTGTGCCTGAGATTTTACCTTCCCTGGTCAGCTCAGCGTACGGTGGGCTGGGGTTGATTGTTGGATTTCTTCCCTGCCAGACTCAGGTGGCAGAGTGTCCTGGTGATAGAGTTCATGCACAGTTCTTGTGCCTGAGATTTTACCCCCACCCTTGTTTAGGTTTTGGCCATGTTCCCTGAAGTAGTCAACATGTGGCCATGTTTGGACTAGCTTCCTTGAGATGGTTTGTTAAACCTTTCAAGAATTCCCATTGTGATTGCCTGAAGCATGGAGCCTAAAGCGTTCTGACCATTAAGCTTTTCACTGTGTGATTTCCCTGAATAGAAGAAATCTCACTGATTGGGTGTCCTGTGTCAATTTGCCCACATGTGTGAATGCTGGGGTGGGGTGGGGGCATGAAACACGACAGTTACAGGTAAGCAACCTGTTCTTCATTTGATTATATTTACTACTCTTAAAAAGCATTCAAATTGGCAGAGTGACAATTTAAGAACAAATATACTGAGACAAGCCCCTTATATTTCCCTATCACTGTGATAATGCCATGACTGTGATGAAAGTGTATTATTTCGTGAGACAGGGATGCAATTAAAAGTATAATAGAAATTCTTATTCTGAAGTGCTGTTTAAATCTTCATTGTGAACAGTAAAAGAAACAATTTAAATATTTTGTGAAGCTTTGCATACAGTAGGATACTTTCCTTGGCATGAACAGGTGAATTTTTGATGTTTAATCAATTAACAGACCTATACTTTAAATGGCTTAGGACCAGGCTATCTGAAGGACCACCTACTTCTGTATGAGCCGGCTTGGTTTCTAAGATCAGCAGGAGAGGGCCGCCCTTTTAAAGACCCCCTAACTTATGGAGACCCATTTGTTGGGCACTCAGGAAAGGGCTTTCTTGTGTGATGCTCCCAAACTCTGCAACCCCTGGAGTTACAACTAGGCCATAGCTAGACCTAAGGTTTATCCCTGGATCGTCCAGGGGTCAAACCTGTTCATCTAGGTGACACACAGGGGATCCAGTTCTCAGGCAGGGGCGAACCCTGGATGATCCCAGGATAAACCTTAGGTCTAGCTGTGGCCTTTGTCTCCACTTTCTCTGCATTCAGGTCCAGACACACCTTTTTAATTTGGCTTTTAAAATAGTTATGGTTCTTAAGGTAATTTTAAACATTTTACTATGATAATAATACTTGGTTTATTATTTGTGTTTCCTTAATTTTTTTGTCAATGGCCTTGGTTGGTTCCAGAAAGGCGGTATAGAAGTGCAATAAATAAATGTCAAATAGATAAGATCGAAAGCAGCTCCAGTTCCCCTGTTCCAGTTTCCATCTCTAGAGAGGCTGAAACCTGGAAGTTACTGTAGCTGTAGCAGTTAATTCTTGGACAACAAAACCCTCTTGATAGTTTACTTAGGGATACACATCATGGTCCCTTTTACAAAGTACCCTTTTAAAAAAGAACTCTAAGGCTTGATTCAGTTGTGACAGGAAGCAATGGTTTGCGGTTATGAGTACTAGTTGTGGTGAGCCTTGGGTTCCTCTCTTTTTCTCTTTCATACCCTTGAGGAGACTCTGGGAACTGTGGTTTTGTTTAAAACTCTGATTACTGAGAACAAACCAGGATCTAAAATTATGGTTTCGGCCTGGCTTTTTCTCACCAAGTTACTGCAATATATGTAGTTTGCAGGGTTATAACCACATTTCCTATTCTTTATGAAGTTTCCTATTACTATGCAGGAGTAACATCCCACTGTTGGACAAGTTATCTATTATCCACAGTCTTTGTATCACATTTGGTGATCCTGAGGTGTATTTTTATTTGAAGGGAACATTGTGTCCAGCAGTGGGGTGTATGACACACCCAATCTTTTCCTCCCTGCCTGCTGCAAAGGACATACCCAGGTATCCGTAGGTACAAGACTTTGCATTACTCCATATCTGAGGCTTGATACCCCACCCTGGACTTAACCTTATGTTAAATAGGTACATGCAGAAATCTCCTGAAGTATGTATGATGAAGGCCCTCTCAGGCTATTGATCTTGCATTGACTTTGAGTGGCTGGCAAAGAGTCAAGACTGGACTCTGCCACACTGAGGTATGTCCTCCATCCTGCCTGAAAGCTGCTTTGATGAATTGTTCTTAGGGCTTAGGTTCTTGGTAAGTAAGTTTTAGCTAGCTGATTCTGTGTTTTATTTTAAAAGTAACTGATAATTTCTCTCTACTCATTTTTTGAATATACTGAATTAGAAACAGGAATTGATTATAGGTCTTTTGCCTAATCATTCATGTGCTGGGCTGCTTGACCTACATATTAACCTAGTTTTTATGGAGATCAAAGGAATCTGGAGAAAGGGCCTATCCTTCTCCATAAGTTTAAAAGTCTGAACCTCCCACAAATTCAAGTTGAGTATTAATCATTGTGGCCAGTGGCAGTGAATATCCCTTAATTAATAACAAAGGATATATTGCAGCCTGTCCCACCTTGCAGGGTTGGAAGTGCAGACTCCCATTTGTCACAAGGGCGTAATACTGCAATTTAATAGGAAATTCCACCAAGACATATAGCTTTGCTGCATGGACAAACTTGTCCAGGGGTTGTGCACTATAGATTCATAGCTTATAATATCTCTGCAATTTGAAAGTGTGATACAAAAATTAGAATAAACTAGGATTTGAATTCTATATCCTCTTACAATCTCACAGTACTAGTAGCTTTCACACTATAGAACCTATACTGCAAAAATAGTGAACGAATAGTGATAGAAAATGGATGATGTGTAATTGAACTACAAGGCTACTAACTTGGATCATATTTTCTATTAATAATATGTTCTAGAATTGGTAATGGTCATTCTGTTCTATGTTCGTAAACAAATGCTCAGATTTACCATATATATTTTATTATCAGTGTCATGACAAATTATAGCAGCTGTATAAACTAATTTTCCTGTAGCTTTCACATATGGGAATCAATTAACAGTAGTCCATTGTCAGTGTTCTTCCAATTGTAAAGAAAAGTTACTAGATCAAATTTATTTTTCCAAATGTAATTTTATTATTATTTCTGCCTATAAACAGGAGGGAATTTTAGATTGCAAATAGTTTAAGGTTTAAGGTTCCTGGCATTTTAAAAGTGACATTTTCTTTTGGATCTTTGTGTGTCCAGATTAAAATGAAAAGTCTCTAAGGCCATTTAAGGAGGGGGAGGATCTTGCGATACCCTAATTGCGAGATCCACCCCTTAGTCCACATGCAGGTGCGACATCCTGAGAGGAAGGAGGATGTTGTGCCTGCCATTTTTTAAAACTGAGCGCGTGTGCGCTCCAACGAAATGTAAGTGTTTTTTTTAAAAAAGCCCCAACTCCTGATTCCTCCCAACACAGTTCCTTCCCTCTACTGATTCCCGCTACTCATGAGGAGGAAGGAAGAACCCGGGAACGGGTGGCCATACCTTCCACAGTCTCGGGACATTCCTGAAACTGTGAGAAAAATCTGTTTTTCCCAGGGAGTACTTATCCCTGGGAAAACCCGTTCTAGTCCCTCCTTCTTCCTGGGAGTCCCTGTGTGTCATTTGAATGCACAGGGACTTGGCCGTGACCAGCCCGCATTTTCAGGCTAGTGTAGAAATGGCCTAATTCACCAATACCTGGAATCTAGAATTAGCTTGCCTTACAAATTCCTATAAAACCCTATAAAGGACACTGGTTACAATCTTATATAAAGTTGCCTGGGAGTAAGTCCCACTGAACTCAATAGGGCTTACTTCTGAGTAGACAGGTATAGGATTGCACTATATAGCTGTAACTGGAGGCAAAGGTCAAGAATAGTGCCGATTCTTTGTCATTCCTAATGAACATTTTAAATCCCTCTTATGTGCAAGTTCTATCACTGTTGATTGCGAAAAAGTAAAGGGTATATTAAAAATGCCTGTACAGGGACATTTGTGAGGTGTCTGTCTTAGAGTAACAATGAGCATAAAAGCCACGTACAGTTTAAATGGATTTCGTATTTGAATTTTGCTTAAGTGAAAATTCTGTGACTTCTAATCTGTGGCAGTTGATGAAGACTGGATGACAAGTGGGTATAAAGATATAGCTCAAATAAGTTGCTCTTAATTCTTTCACCTAGCAAGTCATATGAAAAGATTAAATTAGATAAATTCAGACTAGACCATTGTCACTACTTGCCAAATTCTACATGCTTGTGCATCTGTCTAATCTATATTTGAATGCCAAATACAGAAGCGCATAATTTGGCACCACACCAAAAACATGCCTCGGCACACTTTTGGAGATTCTTCCAAATGATTGCGTGTGTGTGTGTGTGCGCGTGTGTGCACGTGCATGCATGTGTTCAAACACATACAGAAGTCTGGAGCAGCTTAAAAATAATTCTGCCAGAAAATTATGCATACTGGCATATGTTTGAACTTGTGATTTGATCATTTTATGTTAAGACACTGATTTGCAAGTAGGTAATGGGTTAATTTCACTGGACAGCTTTCTCTCTTGTACTCAAATGTGTAAAATTTGTTTCCATAAAATACTTTAAGAATGCATGCAAAATATTAATTTTGAATAGCAGATACATGACTCTTGGTCTGCATTTTAATCGAGTGCAAAATACATAATTAATTAGTGTTTCCAACAGTCATAGGAGTAGCTCTTCTTCCTAATTACAGCCCTTAATTTTTTTTTACTCCTGTCCATTTTTGATGTGTTCAAATGAAAAACTATGATTTCCTAGGCCTCTTGGAAAAACTATCCCAATAAACAATGAACTTGCGATAAATTCCTTCTTTGCGATGTGACTTGCATCCTAAAGATACACAGCTTCCTGGACAGCCTTTCCTCCAAAGAGCATTGAAATGAATGCTCCAGCAGGCTTGATATTCATTTCTAATCCTTGATTAAATGTGCTTGCAACTTACTGATTTGATATTGGTACATTGACCAGGGGGTTGCACTTATTATAAACAGGCATAACATTATTGTGAAATGCCTGAAATGGTCAAGCAGTTACATTCATTAGACTATACATAGTAAAAACAGACACATAGTATATCACAAAAGAAATTCAGGATTACATTTCAAAGGGGTTTGAACTCAGTTTGTGGTATGGAAAGTGTAATTTTGTTATTTCTGTGCTCCACTCTTCTCTACAAAACAAAACTAAATGAGCAAGAAATTAATTTCCCCCCCCCCCTTCATAAACTGCACTTGGGTTACCTAATCAGACCAAAATGTAAAACAATTCTTCTCTAACTGTTCTGTAAGTGCTTGGAAACCTTGGAAATGGGTTTTCGTAACTATTGGCCAGGTGGGTGGGGATTTTTTCACTTTACGCAGTGGCCGCATGTTTATGTGTCTGGGAGCTCAGAATGCTCAAATTTGCTGTGCTGATAACAGTGGTGTGGGATAGAAAATACCTTTGTTTCAGCTAAGGATGTTGCGGGAGTCCGATGCAGAGGTGGAGACTGATAGACTCCCACACACACACTTGTCCTGCAGGACTTGGGTCTGCAAACTCTTGCTGCCACCCACCCGGGCTCGCCGGTGAGCCGCAGGATGGCTCAATGAGTGGCCTGTCCCCTTAGCGATCTGCTATTATGTGTAAAAATGGCAATTCGTTGTTCTGTGTTAAAGGCCTTTTACAGAAATGGTAGGGATAACCACAGCGGCCTGATAGACAATATACTAAGCCAAGGTTAGAATTGTTAACCCTTTTGCACTGCTTTGTTAGTGATTGTGGTTAAATCATGGTTATGTAGCTCCCTACACATGACACACTAAGCCATCATGGTTAGCTTAAAATGCTTAACCATCATGGGTAGCGTGTAGTATGAACAGGATCAGTAAATAGATATCTTCCTCAGATCAGATCATGGTCAAAATTTTCAATATTGTTTACCATTGACATGAACCATTGTAATGGTCTGGCTGAACAAGGATTTTGCACACTTTTTCTTCAGTTCCATGCCATGTTTTCTTTGTCCCTCACTTCTTATTTTATGTATGTTTGTTTGTATGTATTTAAATATATTTATATCTCGTCCTTTCTATGTGATATATTAAGTGTTTAAGAATTTAATTTAAAACCATCAACGATAAAACAGACATTTGAAATAGTTAAATAAATCACATTAAAATATAACAGAAAACACATAACAATATCAGTAGATTATAGACAAAATGCATCAATTGTTTTGAGTTCTGAACTTCCGAAACACACAATCACACATTGTGTAAAGAAATACATCTCTATGCTTTCAGCATATATACATTAACTCTAAAAAAAATTAAACAAATCCATGACTATGATGCAACTTGCATGTGCCAAATTTTGTTGATTTGCCAAACTATAAACATGGTATTTCAGGGGGAAGAATTTAACCCCTATCCAGAAAAGGTTGTTTACCTAGACCCACATTGACAGAACCCCTAACCAACAAAGTTTCTGCCTTGTCTGGATTAAGGTTAAGCTTGTTTGCCCCCATTCAATCCAGTACCAAACACTAGATTAGGATCTTCCTTAACTGCACCATGTGGCTATTTTTTAAAAGAGATTCTGGTATCTGCATTTCACAGCAGAATCACAGCTGCTGTATGTATCATGGATATAAATGTTTTATATTTGATTTTTATCTGTAGTTCTGGAACTTTTTATAAATGCACACTTTTATTTTTGTTATGACCTGTGGCAATACAAAATAAATCAGTACTATTATTACTACTAGTAGTAGTTAACTGCGTGGTCAGCATAATTGCAGGGGTTATCAGGCATAACATCAAGTGTGGATATAAGCATTGGATCTCCCTGCATTGAAAACTATTAGAGAAATAGACAGCTGCATTTGTTAAGGCTGTTATTAAATGATGGTTGTGTTTGGATGACATATTAGGCAACGGAGGGGGGAATAGCATATTCACCGTGCATTATTTTGCCAGTACTCCCCACACATGTTGCCCCTCCCCCTGTCTCGCGGCTGAAAGTCCTGGCATCTTTCTGGTGCTCCTCCCTCCCTCATTCTTCCCGGCCCTATCCCATCAGCCATTGTGAGTTCTGCCGTCTGTACAAGAGCAGCCAAGGTGTTTTCTGCCGCTCCTGCCAGAGAACTCTATAACCTCTGGAATAGTGCACTCAACAGGGCAAGATTATACAATGGAGACCTCTACACAACATTTTAATCAACAGGAGCATCCTGTTGTTTTTCTGTGTTGTTGAATTCAAGAAAATAATGTACTGTGTGTTGTGTGTCATCCCCCCAACACGACACAATATTCAACACAGTTGACTCCTCCCCTTTTGATTATCGTGTCATCTGAACCAGGCCAATGTCAGTGGTAAATGGGTTGTGGCTTACTTGGCTGGGCTGCTTTGTAGTTGCACCTTGTTGCAGCTGCAGATAGATTCCTATTGTGTCTTGATTAAGGTACATGTGTTCCATTGCTTATGGGAATCTGGAGTAGTGATGTGATAGTTACAGGGCTTACCCTTCAACTGGTTATAGTATGTTGAAATCAAGTTTTCAACAGTAACTCTCTTTTTTTGGTGGCTGTGGTAGGCATTTTGTGGATTCATGGTAGATATTGGCTACAACCTAATTTGTCCTAAGAGATTTAATTCCCCTCTGTTAATCCCTTGATATTTCACATTTAGCTGAAAGGAGGAAATGTGTGTCAAATAGATAAATATACAGGAAACATTTTTAAATAAGAATAAAAGAATGGAACCAAACCTTGATGCTTTTCCAACATTAGTTTATTAATTTATATTAAATATACTCTCATATATTATTACCTTTTAGCTTTTTGTGCTGTGTTTCTTACATTAAAAATGTATGGCTGTGGGTCTCTAAAATGTTCCTAAATAATATTCAGATTCACATTGGATTTCCTATACATTTTAATAAACTGTTTATCGCCAACATTTATTCAAAAACTTATTCCTTTATTTTGTCAGATAATACCTCTGCCATGACTAGTTTACTTCTATTTGTTAATGAACCAAATGTTGTTTTAAGTCTTTGTTTTGCTTGTTTTGGGTGCACGCACAAAAAATCCCTTTCAGTACAAAACTCGTACATGCATTTGGTGTTCAGAACTGTTTGGAGATAACATCTGGAATTCATGGTCTTATCTGTTAAATGTCATCAAAGGTGAAAAAAAGGCTGTTTCCCCCGTGGTTAATTGTGGTGAAGTGCCACGTTATATTTTACTACAGTTAACAGCTTCAGGGCGCCAAGAGCATGTAGCTATCCCCCTCGGGAATGGGACTTTTCCTCTTTAGCTTAGCTCCAGGAAACTTGAACATTTGTGTTTTCAAGACTGCATACCATTGGGAAGGAAGTAGGGGTGGAGATGTGTACTGAGATTAAGTGGATATGAGAATAAGTTTGCTGTGTGTGATCTAGGATCTGCAGAATTTTATGAAACACTCATACTCTTTCTGGCAAGCACTTTGGTTTCTTAAAAAGTATGCAGACAATAGCACAAAAGTGATTCATCTTTGAAAAAAGAGAGAGAGAGAGAATCTATAATCCATCAAAATATGTCTGTTGCATTCCCACACATATATCAACGTTATTTATACACAGTCAAAATAGAAAGCAAGAAATAATGATATTGGTAAAAAAGATATCAGTTATTGGATCAAGTAATCATTTATAGTTTAAACTTTAAAGGTTTCAAACTTTACATGATATCTCTTAGGTATAGGTTGAGTAAAAACCATATGTCCCACAACCACAATGTGCCATTATCTTGCAATGTTACGACTGAAGTTCAGAGAGATTGACTAATGAAATTATTCCTTCTCTAACACAGGCCTTAGCTAGACGGTGCTTTATCCCGGGGTGAACCCCGGGATCAACCCTGTGCGTCTACATGACGCACAGGGGATCCCAGGATCAGGGAGGGATCATCCCTCCCTTGCCCCAGGATCCCGCTCTCCACTTTGGCCCTGGTTTTTCTGCAGTCTCGGGTTGAGCACAAGACCGCGGAATGTGTGGCCCGTTGCCGCAGGGTGACCCAGCTCCATGCGATTCCTCACGCAGAGCTGGGAGCCACACATGGGGCACAGCACTCCTCAGCTCTGTGACCATCAGGGATATGGTGGGGGGGGGAGCGGGAATTTTTTTTAAAAAACTTACCTTTAGCGCAAGAGCGTCTGTGTGCTCCTTCTTCTTTAAAAAATAATTTAAAAATGGTGGACGCGACGCCTCTCCTTGTGAGATTGTCGCGCGTCGCGTATAAACGGAGGAGGGACCTCGCGTTAAACACAATGCGAGATCTTCCCTCCTCTGTCGTGGGATAAAAGGAAGGTCTAGCTAAGGCCACACACACACATATAGGGCAGAACTACATATGATGGTGCCAGACTGGAGTTGTCAAATGTGGATTGATGCCAGCAGCATAGGAGTATGGTGGTTGTGAATTCCAGCAGGGAATAGCAGGCAGGAGGTGGGTGCTGAACTCCCTCTGCTTTCCCCCCCCCCAACATCTCCAGCTGGTCTTGGAAAAAAATGTAATAATCACTCTCCATATGAGAGGTTTCCCCCTCCCCCCAAATTATCAGTGTTATCAGCTTGTCAGAGGCAATAAGCAGAAACATGTACAGTGGCAGCGAAATATTCTACACTTGTTTTTCTGTATAACACATTAGTTGTCATAAACCAGGGTAAAAGAATTCCATAATTTGTGGGAACTAGTCATTAAAATAACGTTAAAAATATTTTGAGCAGTGTAGCATTAATTCTTCCTGCATCCCCTACTGTGTTTACAAGTTGGAGGCCTATTTTATAGTTAAGGCATATGTGTGGTTCTGTGCATATGGTTACTTTAATGAATAAATTTTAGGAAAATGTTGAGAATGTATTAGCTGATTCTTGTGACCTATTACCATTATGAATATTATAGCATTATGAGAACAAGGGGCAACTTGTGCACTGAAAATGGATTCCAGATTTATTGTGCAGGTTGGAGAATGACAATCTGTTTTCTAAATGTTTCAAATACATTCAGGGTTGTTTCTGAGATAAATTTAGGGCTGTTGTCCCGTACAACAATCTGATCTCTAGCATGTTCGGGCCAGCAATTCCAGGATGTATTTAGCCCTATATTTTGCCTCTTTCTCCCTATCTCAGATTACTAGTGCCTGCTGTGCTCACCACTGAGCTTTGTAAAGACTAGGGTTACCACTTTTCAGTGAACCTCTCCATGCTTTTATATCTCTTGGTGTACAAACACCGTCACCTTGTAATGGGATTGGCTTTTATCAGCTACTGCTATGGACCTATAACTTGTTGGTTTTCTGAAATGGAAAAAAATACCACCATAAAATGTTTAGTATCAATTTTATGCTAGGGTTTGCTGTCCATTTGATGACATTTGAGACCAAAGGTCCAAAAGTTGCCTTAGTAGTTTTGTTGTTACTGCAACCCCCCCCCCCCCCCCATGGCCAACTTCGATGCTGCTTTTGTTATATATAGATATTCTGAAGAATTTGCGTTGTTTGGATCATGAGGTACTCACCATAACTGCAGTCCTTCCGCATTAGAACTGTTGAAGTTGGCATGGATGTATCCATGCAGTCCTGGGTATCCATGAGGTAAAAATACATTAGGTTGCATCCACTGCTAGTTTAAGTGGAAGGAAACTTCATGCAAGAAAATTCCTTGTACTGCAGCTTCCAGTGTCCCCAGAAAAGTTGCTTCTGAAGGTCAGGAGAGAACTCCCTTCTGAGGGTTCACCAGGCTTCCCCAATCCACACGAAAGATCTTTCTGTGGACGTAGGGGCTTTCAGTAGGGAGAAGGGGGCAGGAATTCCCTTGTGTAAGGCTCCATTCAACTTGGGCTAGCACTGGATGCAAGCCGTTACATGTAATGCATGTTTTTCTTTTAATGTATGTGTGCAAATCTCTTATAGATCTTTGATGAAATACCCTAATCAAATCAGTCAAAATGATGTTGTTTGAATAGGTCTTCCCTGGTCTGTCTGCTTCTTCTGATCAACATTCATGCCTGTTTTTTCTCTGTTTACTTTGCATCCTGGGGTGACTGATTAGCTAGGAACAGGCTGAAGTCACTACAGTGGGACCTGCCAGATAGCTAATGGGGAGAGCATGTACTGAAAAAGAATATTTCTATTTCCCTGTCTGTACACCTCACTTTAAAGGCCTGATTCTATCTTTTCAGGCACTTAAAATTATATAGGGATGTGTCCATAAGCTTTTTTTTTTTTAAAAAAAAAATCTACTTCCTGGCCTTGCTCAGCTATGCCCATCCAATGCCTGCTGACAGTTTCAAGTTATATTTAAGCCTATTTTGTAGTCTGAACATCATTCTTGAGGCTTGGTAGAATCATTTTTATGTTTAGAATTGCTGTTGAGTAGAAAATTATAGATGAAACAAAAACAAACATGTAGCTAAATAAAGAATCCGAATTTAGTGTGTATAGAAATACATACAAAAGAGAGAAAAAGAGGAGCACCATATTATCTTTAGTAGTTGCAATGTTTTAATGAGAAAGTGTAGTGATTGCTGTCCACCCAAATTTAACGTATATTCTAAAACAGTATTTCTCAAACTGTGGACCAGTGTTCCCCAGCTGTCCCTCCTTCTCAGGAAGCTGGATGTACCACTCACTGGCTGGTTTTCTACTTTCTTGTCTCACCATCACATTTCCATCAGGAAAAGGGGTGGGGGAAGTTGGATGGAACAGATGGAAAGGAGCCGTGAAGGCAAAGTGATCATAAATATCTATGCTGCCATTTTGTGATATGCTATGCCCAAGTTGCCATTGGCTGTGCCCCATTCAATCATTTTGTGGCTGGCTCGGTAATTTTAAGCCCTCTCAAGCGGGCCTTGGAGGTAGAAAGTTTAAGAATACCAGTTATAAAGCAGAAATATGTATGTGAATAGTGAATACTGCTCACTCTAATTCATTAGCAAGCAGTGTGTACTATGTATACTCTAAGCATACCTCATATATATAACTGGAATTAAAGTATTCTAAAGGAAAATAATATTGTCTGTAAGCATGGGTTTCATTTTTAGTGAACTATACTCAGATTAATCCTCAAAGCATCAGTGCATTTGAGGATTGTGTTACCTGTCATTTTACTCTTTAGACATATAGACCTGGGTCTCACGTAATGAGAAGCCACTGTAGATGAATTTCCCCATGGGGCATCTCGTTGCAGTGGTGGCCTCAGTTTTGAATATTTGGGGTGCCGTGGGGGCAGACCTGATGAGGGTGGATTGTTGGGGTGGTTGACACAAGCCACCCACAAACCTAAAACAGCCCATGAGTTCTGGGTGGCTTGTCAGCACCAAATATTCAAAATGGCAACCACCACAATGAGAAACCCTGCAGGTACATTTGCCCCTGGTGGCTTTTCATTCTGTGTAAACTGAGCATATTTTATTCTTCAGAATTCAAATTTGCAAAGCTAATCACAAAGTGGTGTCTTTTATAGTGGAAAATGTTAATCATTTCCAGAAAAGTGCTGTAAAATACAGCAAATAACAAATGCACATTTGAAAGGAGAGCAAGCCAACATACTATTGAATGTTACATTTCAGCTGAATCCCATGTTTTGATTGAAAGAATTTCATGTTTTCTAGAACTGAGGAATGCAGCTTGATTGATAATTAATGCAGAACATCTAGATACTTTGTATGACAATACTTTTTTCTTTATTAGATATTACAGTTTAATTCCGTTTCTGCAAAACTAAGTTCATATAAAGATATTTGTCTGACTTTTTAAATATCTAGGAAAATAATAGATATTTAAAAGCATATGGATATGAATTTTAGTTTTAATTTTTTTTAATGTGCCTTTAGCTTTAATGTACCTTTAGTTCCAAATAATGTATGAAAATTCAATTTAGCAAATGTAGGAGATAAACATATGGTGTTTAAGGGCTTGCACTTCTTACAGTTTTTGTACTAAATTTCCGAGGGTGCATGTTAATATCTGCATTGCCATTGTTTAAACAATCGTGGTGATAATTTTCCTTTCTTTTTTCCTAAAGTTGTACAATATTGTAGGGCTTCTCCCCTCCTCCTCTCTCTCTCTCTTACTATGATTTCATTGGAAATAAAATGAACGATCAGATGATGTTTTTTTTCTAAGTGAAAGGTCATTGTCCCCTGTTGGCTTCATAGTCCTGTCTTTAATCTCTTTTTTGGTTCTAACGTACAGTGTGTTTGTTTCTGAATGTGACAAGTCTGCAGTCGTGTGTTCTTTCTGAGTTATAATGACTCAGATGTCATAATTAATTTGATGAGCAGGTGGGGGTTATTAGCCTTGTGCTTCACTTGCTAATAGCTGCACAGCTTTTCTAAAGTACTCTTTCAACTAAAGAGGCATTTCTTCACACAGAATAAACAGTGCAGCACAAAAGCCTCAGTTAGATAACTATCCATGGGTTTGAAAAGCTGCCAAGCAGATGTTGTTATTGGAGCTCACCCAGATGAGATTGGGCAAGGCAGATGCTAGGTGGGGGAAGAGGTTACATACAACCAAGATGCTTTCCCTGCAGTGGTTGGAGAATTTTGTGGAAGTGGGAGGTGTCTTCCCACAAACCAAATCCATAGTTAGTTGGCCTCATGCTCACTCTTAAAGACCCACCCTTCAACTGTAAATAAATGAGGAGCGAAAAAAGCCCCCTCCTCTTAATAGCCATGTGGGAATGGATCTGAATGTTCATCCAGCAGCCAGAGACTTCTGGTTTGCATTAAATCGGCTGTGTGCAATTTTTTGAAAGGCCTACAGAGACTTTGCTTCATACCTATCAACATATGTAATGAGTGCTGCTGCTCTGACATTTACCAGAACTCCTAGATTCTGTTGTATTACTATAAATTAGGTTGTGCAAATTCAAGACAAAATGGTGTTTTGTTTCCTGTCACCTCCTGATTTAATTTTTTTTCCTGTTGAGGCTTTTCTTCCTTATTAAGATATGACAAATATCAAGTGTTAGACTAATTTGTTATGGTTTGGTAGGGGAGGGGAGAAACAGTGGAATTACGTGCAAGAGACTAGTAGACTAGACTGAAAACGAAACTGATCTGTTTTCTGCCTTCTGTATGTTTTCCTCTCCGTGTGATCCCACGCTTTTAAGAAAAGCATCTCCCCCTTTCTTCCTCCCTTCATTTCTATCATATAGCATTTGTCTTTGTGTGGATTTTTAAACCAGTGATCTAGGAATTATCAATTCCAGGATAATGTTGGTTGGTTGGTTTTAAAAAAAATGTGTGCACAGATTGTTTCTCTTTGGAGTTGAGGAATAATTAAAGAAGTAGATTGTATATTATTGATGAGATAGAAATACTGAATATTGCAAGAAAACCTAACATGTGATGAAAGATACAATACTTTGAACAGCATGTCCTTGATTATGATTTATTGATCATTTATTGATTGCTTTATATAGTTTTATTATCTGTGAACCTTGCCACATTTTACTTTGTTACAAGATGATGTCTGTAATACCTGCAATACCTATTTCCAAATCTTGTAATATTACCAAGTAAGAAAATGAAGTTACATGATTCACAGACAATAAATGATAAAACAATATTTTAAAAAAATCCTAATCAGTTGAATACATTAAGAACAACAATTCTAGTTTGAATCAAGCTAGTTTCTGGTGCTGCAACTGTTGAAATTCCCTCTTCTACAGAACTGTGCCCCTCTTTTCACCTAGCCATATTAGTTTACCTCAGGGTTCTCCCAGTAACTTGAAATCTCTGTTTAGAAGGGAATAATTTGGTCCTGCAAGAAGATTTCACATTGTATTCTCACCTACTAATAGGAGTGCTTCTGTTTACCATCTCTTCCTCCAGGCTACTTCATTCCATTCACACACACCCCTTCTCCAAGTTTTCCATTCATGCTGTCCCTCATCAGTCTGTAGCTATTGAGCATGCTCAGTACTAATTGGGCTATTTGGGGATTGTCCCCTTGGGTTTGAATTTCCTGTACTTCTGTAAACCTTGAGATTCTCCTCACAGTGCTGATACATACCTCTTGTTTCTCAGTGAACTGTTTTGGCTCTAATCCTATCAGCTCCCAATGCCTGAGTCCACTGTTAGAAGGAGTGGTGATGTTCATGCTAACCTACACCTCTAGACAGGTGGTATTTTGTACCAGTTGAAGCTTCTGGTCTAGTTTCAAAAATAGCTTCACATGGAATGTATTATAGTTGTCCAATCTGAATTTTGCCAAAGCATGAATAGCAATGGCTACGTTTCTGTCTCCCAGTGAGCACAGCTGGTGAATTAGCTGAGAATGAAAATATACATTCTGAGCCATAGCCATCACCTGAGAATCCACCAGAAATGCTGGGTCCAGGTTTATTCCCAAACTATATACTTGCTTGTGTGATTTAAGGTGGCCATGTGAAAAGGAGGATGGTTTCCCGTACCTTATAATAGTTGTGTAGAAGAGGGAATTTCAGCATGGCATGCAAGATACACCTGCTAAAATTCCCTCCTTTACACAAGTATTAAAAATGCAAGCGTCCTATTCCCTTCTTTACCAGGCCACCTTAATGTGGTCCCATGTAGAACAGGCATTTCCGTTACTAGCCATCAATTGCAGCTCCCACAATTGCAGACCCCTTCTCATGAAAACTTTGTAATCTTTTGAACCACTGATACACATTTTCTTATAAATGTTGTTCCTGGAGTGTTTGCCCATCACTAATTTCATCCAAGTAGAATGCTTTTTAGGAATTACCAAGGAGATGTTTCCTAAATTGACAAAGTTTTTGAAGTAAAGTTGTGAGTGTGCCAGGGCTGGTAGTTTGTGGGTAGGGCTTTGTTCCTTGAGCATTTATTTAGGCTTGCAAAACTTGTTAGTGGAGATATGTGTATGTGGCCCGCTTTTTAGAGATGGGCACGCTTCATTTAAATATGTAAGGTATAGATTTTCAAACTGGATTGAAAGAAATAATTTATTTTGTAGACAAGTATGCCAGATGTTTTAGCAATATTGTTGTATTCAGATATACACACTCCTGAAAGACCTTGGGAAAAAAGTTGTGACTGGACCCCCAGTGTTTTAACAGTTTGAGACCCTTGACCTACAAACAGTTTTAACAGATGTTTAGATGAGAATATGTGTGTTGACACGGTCATTCTTTTTCCTCTTGGAAATGAGTTTCTTTAATATCAGGAGAGAGCCCCCCCTCCTTTAACTGCAAATCCTATTTAGATAATCTGCACCATTCATTTTGAATCCAGTACAAAATAAGCAGAACTTTTTTTTTTTTAATTTTTAAAACCCACTTTTTGGGAAGCCCTTGTATAGGTTTTATGACATGAGGCGGACAGCAAATGCCACCATCTCCCGCCAATATAAGCTTCAATTCAATAGGGCTAATATAAGCTAAATACCTTGATTTGAAAAGTGTGGCTTTTTAGATTGACCAACAGAGTGCAGAGAAAAAAATAAGTATTTTTTAATTTTGCTGGCTCTGCCTCCTGGAGACTTTGAACTTTCTTAACTGCTGTGCTATTCTGAGCACCAGTCCCTCCAAAAGCCAACCCACCCTCCCTCCCTCCCTCCCTCCCAACAGCTTTGATCCTGGCAACTAAAGTTCATTCCATAACTCAGGTCAGACAGAAATGATGCATTGCATCACAGCTGCTTTTATGAAAGTGTTTATTTCATATCTGAAATGTTTTTAATATACATTTGCTCTGCTATGACTTGCACGAGGAGAAAGAAAGCAGTTTTACTGGAGGCGAAACAGCCACCTGTGAAAACTAATTGCAGAGGTTGCATTGTGTTGGTATCTGTGGGAACAATCCAGCAGGAAGAAAGTAAATGTTCTTAATCTAGAAACAGATTACCTGCATGACAAAATGTCCTCCTTTAGTAAGACAGTAATTTGAAATGGCCCCTCATGGGGTGGGGGGTTAGGTAGAGGAGAGTTCATGCAGAAGCAAGTTCCGCATTCTATTGAACTACATAAAAAATTAAAAGCAGAGCAAGCAGTGTTTAATTATTTCATTAAATATGGTAACTGAATACATTCACAGTATGTCCTTTCAGGGGGCAAAAGGTGCCACTTTTTGTGGTGGTTTCCTCCTCTCATTATCTTGTAATTTTAATATTAATCTAGAGCAGGGATTATCATAGCAGGAAGCTACTTGTTCCCCTAGGAGGAAACTCAATTAGTGGGAGCCATAGTGCTGGAGTAACTTTAGAATCCAGCCTCACATTGAAATCCAGTACTCAGCTATTTGAACTTGTATCCCTTATTTGCACAAAAGATTCCATTCTTAGGACCACGTTGCATGCGTCCCTAGGTATGCTATAACAGAAATAGACAACATGATTCTGTCCTGAAGTTGCAGATTGCAATTACCATCAGCATGGCCAACAGTCTGGGGTTATGGGAGTTATCATTGAAAACACCTGGAAGGCACCAGGTTGCCTACCTGTGCTACAGCATGGAGAAGTGTAATTTGTTAACAGCCACTACACGGATGCATTCTGTTGTGCTTTCACAATAGCAGAAAAGTGCTACTGGGATCATGAATCTCATACAGTGGCAATTCATCATCTGTTATTGCAATCCATATCGCTGTGTAGTCTTTCATGTGGCAAAGACTAAGGAGGGGCTGCCTGGAGAAAATATAAAGTGTTCAGCTTGCATCATTAAACCAGCACTTAGTATTTGGGTCATGATACTTTTGTTCATATAACTCAAAGCAGTGTTTTTCACCTTAATGCCAATGCATGTTCAACTTGCAATAGATTATTATAACTCTCCTTTTTTTCTTTTTTTTTCTTTTTTTTTTTGTTGGCAGTTCAGCTGCCCAGCTGGTTATCTTCAGGCCTGTATTTATGCGTTTGCTTTCCCTTTCCGGTACTTAATACTTTACACATGTCTTTCATTTTATCATTTCATCCTTCATTACTGTGGAATCAGGGATGCTGGGACAATTTGCACAGACTTTAATAACTGAAGTTTTTGCCACATATTGTTTCTTCGTAGTTGTGATGAATAAGTCATAAGCGGCTATGTTTCAGGCCGTAAGTTCCCAAGAGCACTTTGTACATTACCTCACACAATGTTGTCCAGAGCCTTTTTGGAATCTGTGGGTGGTATTGTTATGTAAAAACTAAATACTCAAAAGTCTTATAATAAACTACATGGAACAGAACAAATGTATCCCCTTGATCCAGCCTTTTCATTACTCCAAGGTCGCTTGAGTTTTCCTTTCTCTGATTTGCTGTGCCTGAGGGAGTGACCAGTATGTGATTTCATCCCATTGTCTTTCACTAATTGAAAAGTTGCAGTTTTGTGGTTTCTGAGCAGAATTGGAGAAAATCTGTAGAATGTGCATGCTGACATTTGTTCATTGCAATAAAACCACACAAGGAAAATCATATATAGAAAGAACTGTAATTGTAATGAAAGGAGTTCATAAATATGACACATCTAATGGGTTTGTCCAGAGTTGTGGTTATTTTGTGTTAATTTTGGCATAGTATCTTAGAAAAATGGATTGTTTAAAAGCTTGTTTAACACTCTTACGTTGTAAACACAATGGATAGTATCCTATTGTGACTGTGCACTCATAGGATCCATCGCTTGCCAACAGAGTGTTGGTAGTTCTAAAAACAAACCACAATGAGCAGAAACACTCATTTCTGGAATGGGGCAGGTCAGTGAAGCTCACAGAAGGGAGCTCCATTGATCTGTCCTGATCTGGAAATGAGTGTTCCTGCAAAGCCCTGTTGTGCAAATAGTGGGGTACCACAATGTGTCCCCATTGGATACTGCCCAATTATTGTTCATCTACTGATATGAAACAATTATTGTCTCCCTTAAGCATATCATATCAGTACATGTCATAACAAAACATTTTGTTTTTCATGTTTTATAATCTTAAGTTTCATGGGTTATTATTGCAAAAGCTAGCTGGGGCTTAGGAATTCACCTTTAGCATTTTGACAGTAATTAAACCAAGGCCTTATCATAACAAATGTGAATTATGACAGTGCTCATCACCAGTAAGAATTCACTTTAATAATCTATGTGAGGAATAAGAAAAAGAACAGTCTGAGTTAGACATGACAGTCTTACCCGGTTTGTGCAATCACTGCAGCTTAAACAAGCCATTTGCCTAATTGCTTGCCCAGCCATGGTTTGTCATGTCGTCTGAACCTTGCGGCATGGCTTGTTGGAGGGGGAAACAACCGTTAAATAACCCATGGCCTCTTAGGTTATTTAAGGGTTGTTATCCTCAAACAAGGCATGCCCTTGTTTAAGCTGCAGTGAACATGTGGACCAGGTCTGTGTCTGTGACAAAACTAGGAATTTTATCCAGAAATTTTAAACCTTATTTTCAACTTTGCAGACATTAGGCATTAGTTTTATTCAGTATGCAGTTGCAAATCTGAGCTTGCCACTTAGTTACACAGTTAATCCTGGTTCCCTGTTGAATGTAACGGTATGATCCATGTATTTCCAAATATCTAAGTGGTCACATAAACCATCACATGTATATCTAAAAGGTCATGTGTGAAGAAATCCTTTGTGAGCTGTTCAAACATACCTAATGTCAGTTAACCAGCATATACTCATCTTTGGGGAAAAGACACTTTGCTTCTTTATTATGGCTGTTGTTTGTTGTAAGTGCTCTGACTGTTAGAAATTCAGGATTACTGTAAGAATAAAAGCTAGAAACCTCCAGCCTGAAATTTGCACTGGTGTTCATTCAAAGAAGCTTCTTCTATTACTGTAATTTGTGGGTTAATTAATCTATTTATAGCAGGGATGTGCACTGCAACCTGTTTCCAATTACAATCCTAGTATGCTGCATTTGAGGGTTTTTACCATGACGTCCAAACTCAGGAACTTGGGGTTGATCATGGGTTAAATAACTCCAAGCTAACCAATTGCTTGTTCTTGAATTAATTAACCCATGGATTGCTGCTGAATGCTGCCGTTACATTTGAACAGCATCAATGACTTTAAAGTGGCCCTCTTCAGCAATTGACCTGTAGCCCTAGAATTCATGTCTATCACTTTTGTATTTTTTATTATAGTATTTCCTTAGTTTCTTCCTTTGGCAGTGTAGTTGGGGTCAATCTCATCAGCTTTCTGCCAACAGGGAATTCCCTTACGTAATGATCACCCATCTTGCTCAGTCACATAGGACAATGACATCTAGTTTGAGATAGTTTGTCCACTATAGAGTATAACCTTCAACCAAGTTCTGTCAACCAACATTGTTACGTGCAATGACATCTTACTGATTTGAAAGCTGTTACTCATACTGTTAAGAAATCCTTTAAAAATAGATAAAACAATTATAGTATTCTATGTCACATATTTTTAGATTGTATCACTTAAAACTTTCTAAGGAGGAAAAGACCCTTATCTGTGCACTGCATCGATTACAGGCTGGACAGCAAGACAAGCTAAAGCCTCTTTGGAGAAAAATCTATTGATACTGAGAAAACCAAGAGTTTCCTGTTTAATGCAAGTGTGGCTACATCCATCTGCAGATGTTGCTGCTAATATATATTACATAGAAGCAGTTTGTAGAAGCTTTGATCCCTACCAGATTATTGTTCTGACTTTATACTGTTAGTTTTACCCTACCCTGTGCCTGTTTACCCTACCCAGTGCCTGTTTGCATTCTCTTCCCCTCCTTATTGCTTTACTATGATTTTATTAGAATGTCAGCCTATGCGGCAGGGTCTCGCTATTTACTGTTTTACTCTGTACAGCACCATGTACATTGATGGTGCTATATAAATAAATAATAATAATTATGATCCCTTGAGCATTGAAAGAAAATAGCTTGTGTGACGAAATAAAAGTGTATCTCATTTCTGTTCTGCGTAGATTGCTGTTTACAAAGATTTGACATGTGGAGTACAGTCCTAAACAAGTGCTATTGACTTCAATGGGACTTGCTCCCAAGTAAGAGTGGAAGGCAGTATTATTTTATTTGTTCTTCATTTCCCCAAACCCAGTGATCCTTTATACCATGAAAATTATACAATTTTAGGGAGATCTATTTCCCATGACTGGATTTGTTCACAGATTTAGCTGTTTTAATATAAGACTAGTTAGTTCGAAAAGGCATCAAGAGATGTCTTCCCTGAAACACCGGACCAAAAAAGAATGCAGCACCTTTTGTGTGTGTAACCTCTTGAAGTTAAGCGCAAGACTTGTTGGACCAATAGTTTGTTTGCATATCATTTGCTGCAACCTGAACGACTGGTTATTCTGGTCAGGAGAAAATAGCACTGACATCATGTGATTCTGGCAGAAGAAAAACCGCAATTGGAACTTGGCCTTTGAATACCCAAGGGGCTGGCAGCAGTCTCAGGGGTTGGCTGGGAGCCCCATTGAGTTTGCTAGTATAATCAGTTGACTGCTGAGCTGGACAACCTGCCGTGGTTTTTTTTTTTTTTTTTGACAAGCTCTGTCTAAAAGAATGATGGGCACCGAGCCACTAGTGTTCTTCCTAGAGCAGTTGCTGAAGATTAACTGTTTAGCTACTTCTCATTTAACTATAGTGCATGCTAAACAAAGGAGATATTGTGAAGTAGGAAACTCTCTTTCCCTTCTTTCACTTGTCAAATGGCTTTGTTTTATTTTTATTTTTTTTAAAAAAGTATGTTAGAACTTCTGATTTCTTTTTTCCTTTGAAGATCCAATAGTTTGTGTTTTCCTCTACTGTATTTAAATTTTGTAATTAAATATCTTAAATACTACACAATTAAATTAGAGAACTATTTGGAAAGAAGTATCAACCCTGAAAAAACTCAAAGTATTATTCATTCTTTTTTACATGGACAGTATTAAATTAATTAATTAATTAATTAAAATATTTGTATTCCACCTTTGAGCCGGATGCTTTACAAGGCTGATAATATTAAAACCTAGTACATAATAAAACATCAATTAAAACTTAATATGCAAAAGCAGTTAATCAAAATAAATAAAGCTGGGATGATGAAACTCCGGACTGTGGTCCTGATGAGGTTCCCTGCCTGTCCAGGAGTCCCTGTCCGGCTCCCTCTCCCAGTCCCTAACACCCCGGGAGAGGAATACCTGCTTTTATCTCTGATCACTGATAAGTGGTAACAGTAGGAATTCACCTTAGTGTGCCTTTCACCCTCCCAGTTAGGTGGACAAGCAGTGGACTAAGTGCTTCACCTGCCCTCTCCAATTGGGGGGGAAATACACTCTGACCGAGGCACGTGGTGAAGGTTCACTCTTCCACCCAGTGCCTCAGCCAGGGGAAGCAGCATTGCTGCAAGCTGGCTTTCTATGACAGTGGAAAGCCTGCACAGAGCAAGGTGACACCTCAGTTGGTGAAAATGGCTGACCAAGGAAAGCTTGCATGCACCAAAGGTAGGACGTCGAATGGAGCACCAGCTGGAGGAGCACCAGCTGATGCTTTGGCTGGGGACCAGGTGATGACCGGGGTCCTGGCTCCACTGCTGTAACATCACGGGAGTTGCGCCATCTACTGACATAATCTTGCCCATGGTATGGGGGCACTGGGAGTCATACAGCCCCCCTTGAGAAAATAGTCCCCTACTCCTGAATTAAAGCAGTAACAAAGACAAAAAGCCAACACTGTGCCAAGGAAGGAGATCTTTTTAAACTCAGAGCGCACCAAATGCCCTCTGGAATATTTGCTTGGTATTGAAAAATGAACAGTGGGAGGACAAAATGTATTCCTAGTGACCATCAAGGACTTTTTCCTTTTTATGAAAATCACGTTGTTGGAAGAATTTTTAACTTTCTGTCTATACACATTCACAGTGGAAGATCTGTTGGTAAACGTATCACATCACTGATACATTTCGTGCATTTCTTGATGGTTTTATCAGCTGCGTTTGGTGGCCACTTGATTTAAAAATGGTAACTGTATATCATCATAAATGGTATAGTGGTCTTTTCCAATTTTCTATAGTAAGTCTTGGATCCTAAATTTTTACTCCATTCACAGAAGGAAAATTGCTCTTCTGGAAGAATCTTATGCAAGCACGGCTCTCCTATTTATGAAAGTTCCTTCTGTGAATGAAGCAAAAAGTTTGGATCCAAGTTGCAATATCTTTTCGTTTCCTCGTTTTTCTATAAAAACCTTGAGACTAACGTAACGGAATCTTGATTCCTTCTTTTGTGGGGAATCAGTATGATAGGCAGTCATTAATAGGTGGCAATAACTTTAGAATTTCCCCACATATACAGATCTACTTATTCCTGTAGATAATAAAAACAATGGAACAGAAATACTCATCAGAACAAGTGAGCAAATCATATTCCAAAGAAGATGGAATACGGCTGGGCTTGTTTCATAAGAATTTATGTTCTTGCTGTGGCTTTTTGGTGTGTGTGGGATTCATTATTTGCTGAACAGAAAGATTGTCTGGGTATTTGCATGCAAATTATTTTTGGAGATTGTTTAGGGATGAAAGCAACAGAAATTCTTGGATATCTTGGAGCTAATCCTGTTGGCTGGCTCTAGATCTTTTGCACCTGCAAAACTAGCTAATCAATAATTTTTTTCCTGGTATGTTCATTAAAACCCTCTTGCTTGGTCACCTTTTAGCAGTTCCTGGAATACTCTGCCCCCTTACCTAGCTCTTCTTTTTTGTTTTTACTTCCCATCCTCTTATCATGGATATATTGGTATATTGGACTGTTGTTGGAATGAAATATGAGTAGATCCAAAAAACAGCTAGGCAGTGGTGTGGGTGGAGGTAAAAATCTTTCATATCAGATTAGTACCTCCCATTGAAATTGACTGAGATTAAAAGCTATGTGAATTGTGAAATATTAGAAAGCACATGTATAATATGTCTTCTTAGGTATTGTATTGAAGTTGCTTCAAATCTAATCTCCAATTTCATTTCCAAGATATCTGGAAAAGTTTTGCTGTTTCTATGTTCATGTGTGCTGTCACTTCATGAGTGTGGAACTTTTGGAAAGTGGGTTGAATTAGTTGTGAGAGTCAGTAATTCACATATTTTTATTTTTGTGACAGGTGGGCACAGTTAAGAGAACTCCACAAAAATTCTTTATTAGATATCATTGTCTGACTGCTATATTTTTATGAATGTGCCTTCATTTATAATTCCCTAAAGAAAGTTTAGCCCATATGTTCAATTAATGCCTTATGTATCCTACTTTACTTATGCATATCTAATTCTCAAGATAGAACTTTGATTTGAAAGCATTGCAAATTCATTCCATTGCCAATTCCATTTTTAAAGTACATTCGTTTATATACTTTTGTTGCCGTGCTTTCATCATTATAAAAAACTTAGTCACTGTTGCAGGAAGTATGTCCTTTATGCTATCAAGTCTCTCAGATTTTAGTTTAACCTGATGCCTTAATAGATCTGTGCATGAGGATAATTGGACAGACTTTTAATTAGGGGTGTGATCCATATTTGGCTAACTTTAGAACTTATATTGGGGCTGATTCTGAAAATTCTGGAGATGCCCAAACTGATGCAGTACTCCTCTGAAGCAGATTGAATTAAAACACTCCTTAAGCTTCATTAGCAATTCAGATTTGGGGGGGACATAGAGACACAGACAAAGTGTCTGCAAAAATGATGCATTTACCCCTAAATAGCCATATAAAGAAAACACCATAGTGCGGGAAGGAGAGGAGGGGTATTGTTTTGTGACTGGCAACTCTACTTCTAATTGCAGTGAATGTTTTTACCAAGGTTCTCCAGTCCCAGTGCTTTGGTGCAGGGATATTGAAGTAATGTATTACAGGACTAGCCATGCTAGTTTTTCCCCAAGGAGTAGCAATGGTAACAGTGGTTTTGTGGTGTCTGTTGGACCTGGGAGGGTGTAGCATTGGCATGCTTAGAAAATGCTGGAACTTGAAGTCTTTAAGCCTCTGCTATGGTATGCTGAACATCCATCATCTGCCCCTGCTCTGTTCTACTTTCTATTATATTGTTGGCAATTGAGCAGAAAACATGAAAGTCTTAAAGGTGCAATCCTATGCATGCTTAGACAGAAAAAAAACCTCCTACAACTCCCACATTCCTCAGCCAGCCCTATATTGTTTTTCTTCCAACAGAACTCCCTCACCCCAGCACTCATTCATCTGAAATTTTCCAGTTTTTTTGCTTAAGAATACTTCTGTGATGTATGCCATTTTCATACAGATTACTCTCTCAAATGGGGCAGTAATATGGTATGTTGTCCCCCAAACCCCATTTTATCCTCACAACTACTTTGTGAGTGAAGTTAGGTTGAAAGTTGGTGATAGGCCCAAAGTTCCCTAATGAGCTTCATCACCACTGAGTTGGTATTTAAACCTGGGCCACCAGCCCTAGTCTGACACTGTACCCAATGCAACATGTTGCTTAGATCCCAGAGCTCAGCCATGGAATATGTAAGGGAATGATACAGTATCTCTAAACATGTGCAGTATGCATTTGTGTCACCCATGAGTAAGCATAACCAATTCTGTCCATCTTAGAACAGAAGTAGGCAGCGTAGTCCCACTGGCATTAATACACCCTTTGACAGTTTTGTCGGTGTTCATCAAAATGACCTACTCCTCTTACTTAACAAAATAAAACAACAAATTTCCTTACTGACAGCTGGAATTGCTATGAAATAGATGACTGTATTTGTGCTGAACACTGTGGGTTCAAAGGAGTTTAGTGCATTGTGGCTAAGACCCCACCTCTGCGTTGTATTCAGTCTTTTAGGCAGGTTACTTGTCCTTTGCCATCCCTCCCATAGCAACCATTTTGTATCCAGCCCAGGATAGCTTCTCAAATTGCTAGCAGCACATTCGGCCTGAAAAGGTTGCCTATCCCTCTCTTAGTGGATATCATCCTTCCTGGTTAGAGGATTTACCTCTAAGGAATCTTGAGGTCTGACATTCATGTATTCACAAAATTAACCACTATATTAATAATGCCCCCCATCACTTAGTTTTTTCAACTTCTTTGCTTTCTTTCCTTTCAGTTACATAGGACAATAATTTCACAGAACACTTTCTGGTGTGTTACAACTTCTCTCTGTGATTTTTGTTGGTTCATGTCACAACATTTTATGTAAAACAAATTCTCATGGAAACTAGAAGTTGTACTGACTGTGACTAATAGTGAAGAAATGCTTTGTTGATTGTATACCAATGCATGATAAAGATATGCATAACTAGAAATCTGGTACAGAAATATAAATAATACTTATCTTTAAGCTAGCATCTGTCATCTGCTTCAGCAGACAGTGTTTCTTTCATTATTCCAAAAAAAAAAAAAAAGTTGCAAGATTTATCAAGTAGCTTTGTTTTGTGCACTGTGAGGCTTAATCAGTTTTTATTAAATTCTAAATTAAAATTTGGCTTTCATAGTCTCTGCCTCCTCCTCCTCCTCCTCCTCCTCCTCCTCCTCCTCCTAGTTGTTCATTGAAAAATGGAATGGGGAGAAAGATCATGACAGCTTCACAAGTGTAAGCACAGGTGGTGGAGTTGCTGAATTTTCTTTGAGGTATTTCTTTTAGTTATGTTTCAGGAGCCCCTTTGAAATGTTTGTTTACTTTACAGCATGCAAAAGAGCAGTTAAAATAATGTTGGTAAATCATTTTCCCTGAGAACTTTCCTTTTAAGTGTTGTTAATTAAAAACTAATATTCCTGAAAAGATTATTTGTATTTTGTGGACATTCATGATGCATGGCTCTACTAATTAGAGCTTCATGGTAGCTATAAGCATTAACTAATCCTCACATCGTCCTTGGAGTTGTACATACTGTATTATGTTAGTCAGGGAAGCTGAGTTGATAATTTAGTCAAGGTTACATAAGTAGTAAGTGGCAAACATGAGGTTAAAATGTGCCAAATAGTGGTAACATCTTGTTTCATTCTTATTAAACTAAATAAAGATGTGCAAATAGCTAGCATAGTTAAAGTTATGTGTATCGAAAATACACAGAGACTTCTTTGTGGCTTTGAAAGTTTTACTGTTAAGAAGTTTTCCAAAACAACCAAGTTCAGGTCCTATTAATGCACACATACTGTAGAAATAGAGTTTCTATTAGAGTTACAGATGTTCCCCGTGCCCATTTTAAAGGGGTGCATGTGGCAGCAGAATGTCCTGCAGAAATGCTAGGTGGCTCTGCCCAGTACTTGTGGACTTGATTACATATTGCCCTTGGGTAGAGTCTTGCAGGGTTATCTTGTGAAGGCTAGATTGCAGAAGGGGCAGACTTTCAACTGATCTTTGAGCTGAGCAATATGTTTTTGACCATTCTTCTGTTCTTTTTAAACTAAAAGTTTGCAGTCTCCTTCCTTTAGTAATACAGTGGTGGCCAAAATTGTGGACACTTTTTGAAATTTTAATGTTTTACAACTTTGCATGCTTATAGAAAATGTTCTGTTTCACGAAATTCAAATGTTTCTATATCATTTGAAAAAGAATTCAATGCTGAGTTCAATACAAAAACCAGAATGCAAGTATCTGCAGTACATAAAAAGTTATGCTTACTTTAGTCTAAAAACAAACAGGTGTGATTGAGTGAAGAAGCAGATTGGAATTGCAAACCCTACTGGCCAATCACAGTCCTTGTTCTGGGGACCAATCACATGGCAGTAGCTGCGATGTTTCAAGTTGGGAAAAGTCAGTTTTGCTGTTTGTTCTATAACTGAAGCGCAATTGGAGATTGTGTGAATATTTGAAGTATTCTCAAATTAAAAGTGTAGGTACGTACATCATAAATAGAGCAATGGCACCAAAGAAAATAGTTGATTAGACATCCAGGAAAAGAAGCAGGATTGTTGTATTATGTGAATCAGGTCTTTCAATTGATATCTAAACATTTGAATTTTGTGAAACAACATTTTCTATAAGCATGCAAAGTTCCAAAACATGAAAATTTCAAAAAGTGTCCACAATTTTGGCCACCACTATACATGCAATTACAATGTGGAATTGAGGATTAACACTGTTCTTGTGACCCTTATATGGTCATAATATAGTTCTAGTAAAGTTATGCTACTGTAGTATGGAGATGTCTGAGTATTTGGAACCATTGCCAAATGGGGTGCTAATGGTTAAATAGGCTTGAAGTCAGAAGGGTGTGTGTGTGTGTGTGTGTGTGTGTATGCATTTGGCAGCTGGACAGTACATACTGTATCAGCATTTGACAATAGCGCTTTAGACGTAATGCCAAGTGTTTGTAACAAGATAGTGCTGTTATTGTACTTGATTTTCAACTTTTCTTTTACATACCCTACATTTTTCTTATTCTATAAACAATGCATTGCATGCTTTTTGTACTTCTATAAACAATTCAGACTTGTAACTTGAGATAGGTCTGAAGTCCATCACGAGCTGCTTCCGCATTATGATTTTAATTCAAAGGAGTGCTCCTGTAGAACGCTCGCCAGAGTAAAATTGGAGCATAGTCAGACTGTATACAAATGTCTTTATACCTAATTTTTAAAAGATGCTTTTTAACATATACAGTTACAACTGTGACAAACTAATAAGCTTTTATATTATGTCAGTGTAAAACAACAAGCTTCCACACATTATTAAAATTTAATATTAACAAAAGAGTTGGTTAGGAAGAAGTGGGAGAAATGGAAGAGGAAGGGGAAAGAATACAGGGTGGCTGCCACATTAGAACTCTTTAATGGTTCTAAGCACTGCTATTCTGCAATCAGCTGGATTTGGAATTAAAATGGAGATTCCAACATTACTTAATATAGTGCTATATTATATAGCAGTACCCTTCCCAAAGGTCAAGATCCTTTACTGACAAGTAAGTCCATTCATCAAAGGTCCCCTGCAACATTAAGTAGAAATTTCTTCCTTACAGGTTCTGTCCGATTCCCCTTTTACTTTATTGCTAAATAGTGCTATTTCTCTATAAAAGAAAGGTGTGTGTGTAAAGGAAATAGTAATCAAACCACCCTTTGTTAGGAACGTAAATTGACTATTTAAGAGGCACTTCATCACGAATCCTCCAGCTGCGCTACACAGGAAACAATAAATAGAAAGTTCTTGCCAACAAGAAAGTTTAAATAAAAGGTACAAAAGCCTTTTAAAGCTTCAGTAGCACTTTACTGACATTGCAGGTATGTTTTATGCAAATAATCACCAAAAACCAGGACTGAAAACCTGGGAAGGTAACACCCACCCACCCACCCCATATGCAATGATTTGGAAATATCATCTGGATTCTCTGGAGGGAATGCAAGTGAAAAAGGATGGCAGTTCCAGAGACCAGAAATTCTATACCGCCCAATAGCTTCGGCTGTTGGGCGGTATAGGAATGCAATAAATAAATAATAAATAAATACAGATTGGTTGTACTACATGAGCGCTTCCTAAATTCACAAGATGCTAATAAAGTAGTGGAAATAATTCACAAACAGGATTTAGTAGGTGGTACCATCTTTATAAGCGTGAGCAATTTTAATTCCTTGACTCATTCTGAACTAAGAAAGGCATTTATGGAATTATACTTTGACAGCCTTCTTCATATTTGGATGAGAGATATGGAAAGTTTCCCAGATTGCAACATCTTGTTTATGTGGGGCTCCACAGATAGAGAATATTATTCATTATATATTCTTCTGTGAATTGTATGCAAGTCCCAGGAAAAAAATTCTTGCAACTATGTTGGGAGGAACATCTGAGCAGAAGTCAGCTAACATGATGTTGAATTTCACTCATAGTTATTATAAGATGTAGGCTTATTATAAAAACAAATAACAGAGATTTTGCATAATGTGGAGAGATTTCCCTTAGAGTATACTCAAAAGGAATGTATTAAAGGTCTTTATAAGATCATCTAACATAAATTAAGCTTTGAGCTAACAAATGTGACCTTGTTTACTTTGTGTCATGGATATGAATAGTTTTCTTAAATTGAATTGGTAGGATGCTTCTGAATTCTGAAAGGGATGAACAATATTGTTTTAATATGTTATGGAGGCATTAAATCAGTATATAAGTGATAGCATGCAAGTTTTAAAACATTTAAAGCTACAATAATCAGAAAATATGATGTTATTGCTAATAGGTCTATACACTTTTTTTGTGTGTAAATGTATAGAGTAGTATCCTATTGTGCCAGTGGTCCACCACTTGCACAATGGGCTTTGTTACTTCTAAAAAAAAACCACCCCAAAACAAGGGGTACCAGAATGGGGCAATTTAGTGGAGCTTGCGGAAGGGAGACCTGCTGATCTGTCCTGATCAGAAAAGAGCATTTGAGATTGACAACTCAATCCTATAAATGTCTACTCAGAAGTAAGCCCCATCAGTTCAAGAGTGTATGGGATTGCATCCTAAAATTACTTCTAAAAAAGTTTATCTGAATCTTTGAAATAGGTTATGCAACATAGTATTTATTAGATCTAACAGTGACAACTTAACTTGTGAAAGATGTCATGATACTTTTTAGAAAGGTGAAGTTTCATTAATTAAAAAGACTCTTAGCTGCACACTTTTAGCTAAACGTTAGTCTGGAAATTATATTCTGCCAGCTTTAATTAGTTTGCTGTTTTTGTTAAAGGTGATATTCTTATCTTCCTGTCCTAAACAACCATGTCAATTTTTTGTGTGAGTGTGTATATATCTATCATCTGTAAATCACTCTCAAATAACACACTGAGGTGGTGGATGCCAACAGGATTGGAGCCAAAACAGGGCCACTGAGAAATAAGCAGGAGGTATCAGCATGCTCAGGAAACCCCCATGTTTTGCAGAATTACAAGAAATCTGTAAAAACAACAACTAACTATTGGGGGCAACCCTCCTCAAAAGAGCCCAGTAAAGACTGTGTATGCTCAGTATTTACAGAATGTTGAGTTTCACTTGAAAAGAAAACTAGAAAACCTGTCTGTGTTGGTCGTGCATACAGGCTCATTTGTGTGTATGTGGAATGAAGTGTTGTGGAGGGTCACAGCAGGCTGGAACCTGAACAGGAGCACTGCTGTTACAAGATGAAGATACATTACAAGATTTGGTTGTAGATCCCCCTTGTGTATATATGTATGTGTGTGTGTGAGAGAGAGAGAGAGAGAGAGAGAGAGAGAGAGAGAGAGAGAGAGAGAGAGAAAGTGTGTGTGATATTTAGAGAGGTTCCTCATCTACTACCTCTGTACACTAATGTGCCAGCAGCAGCGGTGGTGATGGCCCGACATAACTAGGCATATGAGATTCAGTGCCTTGGGTATCACTGCTTATGGGAACCTTCTAGCCAATATGTCTCATATTGCCTAGATAATAGTGCTCCCATTGCTGATGTGTCCTCAATTCCCAGAAAACAAGTGGAGAGAAAGCACAGGGTGAGTCTGGAGTGAGAGGTAAGAAGTATTGGAATCAATATGGGAATTGGAGAATATCCCACCCCACCCATGAAATTTCTTCAGTTTGGATAAGACTAGATGGTAGGAATAACACAAATTCTACTTGCTGGCTAACTTTGTAGCAAATCTACACTTCATTTATTTAGATTTGTTCTCTGCCCTATCCCAAAGGTCTGAGCCTGTGATAATATTTATTTATCTTTCTTTTGTCCAAGCAACCACATGAGTTAAGTTAGATTACGATTAGGCTTTGCTGGCTGACTAGTTTTTTTTTTTTTTACTGAACCTCTCATTATTCTGTCTGCTGTACCATATCGTATTGCAGATGTGGGGATAAGGGGTATGTGAATGACTGTGCCATGCCTATCACCACACTGTGTTCATGGCTGAGCTAAGAATTTCACTAGGGACTTTTCACCCTCTAAATCAGTGGTCTTCAACTGGTCCAGACTGGAGACCCACCTCACCCAACCTGCAACATGGGACCCACTTTTACAATTTTAATTTGCATTATACTTTATAGTCCTTCTCTGTATCATTCCAATTTTAGTATATGTGCTGCCGAAGCGAGCACATATACTCTATAGTCCTAATGCCATGACCCATCTTGTGACCCACTTTTGGGTTGCGAACCACCGGTGAAGACCACTACTCTAAATCTTCTAGTTCCTAAACAAACTATACCAGTTCACCTTACTACAGCAATAAGAAGTTGGGATTGAGAGATCTTTGGAGCTGAGGCCTTAGCTCCATAGTTGGTGGTGTTTATCAGCATATATCTTTGAGGGGAGAATAGAGATGGAGTTCCAAAGCACTGACTCATATGGTCACAGTGAAGTGCTAGGATACAGCCATTTCCTACTTTTGTTTGAAAATGAACTAACTGAGCCTGCCGGATGCAAGTACTCAGCTGCAGGGCTTTGTGAAAGGAAATGCTTTTTGGTCTTTATTGATTACCGAATACTATTTACTGACTGTTTTGTACTTGTAAGTGGTAAACAATTCACTACATTGCATTTTGTGTACATTGACGGATACTGCAGCAACCTGAACTGATGATTTCTAAAGGTGATTAGAAAAGTGAAATTAGCTTGATCAGAGGAGTAGAAAGTCTTTCTCGTGAGAATTTCAGGTTGTTCTGGAAGTAGGGGCACTATGTGTCTTACTTTACAGAGGAAGGACAGTCTGTTGGAATGGCTGTCAGCAGGGCCTAGGCATAAATTTTTGGGACCCAATACAAACTTGTAACACTGGCTCCCTCCCGGTGAAATCAATGTCATATGTACAGTCTCATAAGTCATGAAATTAATTCTGAGACTGCTTTTTCTACATTTCTGAAATTATGCCATGGTCCACACTGGGGCTTTTCTTTTATGTCCCCCTTTTTGCTATTTCTGTTTAATATAAATCCAGTCTGAAGAATAGTTCTACAAAGCTTTCTGACTATTTTGTGACTTTTTGATTGGCCCTTCCTCAACCTGATGCCCTCCAGATGTTTTGAACTGTTAGAATTCCTGACCATTGACCATGTTAGCTGAAGTCCAAAACATCTAGAAGGCTGTTGGGGAAGGCTGAATTAGTGTACTGTCTGAGACAGACTGCAGAAGGGCCTTGTCTGTTTTGAACAACTGGAGGACTGATTGACTGCTTAATTTGTGTTGGTTCTCTTGGTTAACCTTCTTACATTTCTGGCTGAATGAAATGTTCATGCTTATACGTGTGTGTGTGTGTGTGTGTGTGTGTGTGTGTGTGTGTACACTAGTTATTTAGTCAGATATATCTTTGGCCTGTAAATCAACAACATTGGTTTCCAATGTCCCTGAGATCAATGTCTCTGATGTTTTGCCCCTCTCATGAGCTGTCCTTCCCTTCCTTATGCCTATACACCAGGAACTTTGGGAGTGGTAATTCTGAGAGAACATGTCACGTAGACAAGCACGAACCTTTTGGTCTCTAAAAGTATCCATCTCTTTGCACCTCCATCCCCCTCAGTTCTCTTAATTTTTTTTTTGGTCCTGTTTTTGTCTGTCCAATGCTTTTTTTAAAATACTTCCCCACTGACTTGAGAGGCTAGAATGCACAGGGTTTTCATTCTAAGAAACTTACAGTGCAATCCTGTGCATGTCTACTTGGTCGTAACACCCACTGAGTTCCTTAGGACTTACTTCCAAGCAAGTGTATATAAGATTACAATTTTAGAAATGTCCTATTTTTTCAAGTTTCAAACTAGTAGAAATATAATCAACCAAAATAAGTCATAAAAACCAAGATCTGAAGACATAAAGAATCCACTAACATTTATTTGCTAACTGTATAAATTGTATTTATAGTCAGTTCCATATTGAATGAGTCAAAAGTCAGAAGTATTGTAGTATTATTTAGTAGATGAGGCATGAACAGAATAAAAAGAAATAAGAAAAGGGGAAAAGTGTAGATTTGGAAGCCTTCCAGTGAAGGGTTAGGAAGCTACTGAGGAGCAAAAGCTCCTGTTTTGAATGCATAATGCCAAATTGTCTTTCTCCACCCACTTCTTTTGCTTTTTGTCTGCCTTTCCCCTCGTAAGCCAAAATTAAACACAGTAGAGTTTACTGTTTGCTAATCACCATGTGTTTACTTTCTCTTCCAAAACTGAAGTTGCCAACCAATACATTTCCTACCCGGTGCTCTGAATCTGTCCAAATAAACATGGGAAGTAGTAAAACAATGACACCACAAGAAAATACATCCTCATTCATGAAACAGTCTTGCAAGATTTTCATGGAATTTGTTTGTGAAAGCAGAATGTCATGTGGACACATAAGATTGTGAAAAAGAAGATATTTGGAGTTACTTAAAGCTACAAATATTAACACTGATTAAGAACATAAGAGTCATGCTGGATCAGACCAAGGGTCCATCTAGTCCAGTTTTCTGTTCACACAGTGGCCAACCTGCTGTTGACCAGGAACCCACAAGCTGGAATGGGTGCAGCAGCACCCTCCCACCCATGTTCCTCAGCAACTGGTGTGTATAGGCTTACTACCTCTAATACTGGAGGTAGCATATAGCCATCAAGATTAGTAGCCATTGTTAGCCTTCTCCTCCAGGAATTTATCCAACCTCCTTCAAAGCCATCCAAATTGGTGTCCATCACTACATTTTGTGGTAGTGAGGTTATAAAATATAACAAGTTATATTTTATAACACGTTAACTATTTTTTTTCTAAGGAAGCAATGCAGTTCCGATATGCCAAATGTTTTTATTTGTGTATGTTGTGAGGATTTTACCCAGCATCACTGCTGGGTCCTGTCTCAGTCATACTTGTTTATAAATGTAGATTTCAAATTCAGTCTAAAGAGTAAATTTCAGGAAAATTGCAGAATTAGCCTTGACGATTACTATGCAATATTCAGGTTCTAGATTGGATGATACAAAAGTGGAAAGAATCATATTAATCTATTTCCAAAGTTCAGAAATGAGTGTGGATCCTTATACATCCAAAATGGCACACAATAGACAAGGGAGGTATCATCAGATGCGGGATAACCCTAAGGTTTGCAGAAGTACAAAAAATCTTCAGGAGCCCTCCTTAACTGGGATGGGGGGATGGGACAATGACAGCCCAAAAGAACCCTATGAAGACTGAGCATGATCAATGGACACGGAATGCTAATTAACTAGTAACTATTATGGGGGAAATAGAAAATTGGGGTGTATGTGGAATGGAATATCCTGGAAAAGATAATGGCTTGCTGACTGAAACAATGAACAGGAAAACTCCACCTTGCAAGCCCTACTTGTATATTATTTTCTTTCTTTATTATTTCTAAAATTTGTACCCTGCACTTCCAGCTAGGGGTTTCAAAGCTGCCTGTAGAATTGGAATATGTAGAAAATACTGTCATATCTTAGATGCAGGTTGACCCTTTAAGAAATCTTATCTCTGTTCAAAGGTTCCCCGTTCATTAAAGAGAAGCAAGCAAAGCTCATCATTTGAATACTCAGGTGCACTACTTAGATGCAAGCAGCTGAGTTCACAGAACACAACAGCCCATGAAGAGAACCTATAGTTTGTTGCTGGGTTGTGAACTGTGTTGGCGGTTGATAAACCATCGTTTGTTAGCATGGCTGGGTTCACACAACACAACAATCCATAGTTCAACAACACACACTTAAGCCATACTCAACCTTGAGTGTGGGTTGTTGTATTGTATATCTTATATGATAGTCTAGAAATGGCCCTGCTTCATGCCTCTTCCCCTAATGAGGCAAAGCAATGATTACTTACATCTGCCCCTTTTCAAACACACCCTGCATATGTAGCATCCCACCCCCTCTGTCCCCATGGCACCTTCCCACTGTCTGAGCTCTGTCAAGCTGTCAGTTATCCATTCTTCTGCCCCCCAAGGTAAAGCTAGGATGATCTGTAATAGTTTTTGTCTTCACCTGAAAATTTGGAGATCTGTGCACCTGGCATGTGAATTTTAAACTTTCTCAAGTTCAAGCTAGCTAGCTTTTCCCAATCTGAGGTCCCCCAAGTATTTAACTCTCATCCTTCCTAGCCATATAGCCAATGACCATGAATCCTGAGAATTGTAGTCCAAAACATCTGGAGGTCATCAGGTTGGGGACGGCTGAGCTAGATGATTTTTTTGTGATTTATTTTACTCTGTCCTATGTTTCTCTCTGTCACCCTTCCTCCTTAGTATTTTTAAATAAGCTATTTATAATTTGGAATTCTGGAGACTGGTTTTACTGGGAACTGCCCTAAGATATCTCTGTCACAAGCCCAAGTGCTCAGGTTGTACACTACAATATTTAAGTTACAATATTTAAGTTGCTTTAAAAAGACCAGGGGGATAATAGACTGACATTTATCAGAGGTGATTGGAAGCTCAGGACCATTTCCTGCTCCTCTGCCTTTAAAATCTCTAACAAGGTAGGGCTTCTCTGTAGCTCACTGGTCTAGCAGGTTAATGCTGAGTGGTAGCATAAGTTAAAGAATGGGGACTGTGTGGCACATCATGCACCTCACAGGGACGGTGCACCTAGAAAGGCACCTTGGTACTATAGCACTGCAAAACCATGCAGAAATGGGCGTAATATACCTATGACCGCACAACAGTTCAATAGCATGTTTTTCTTGGGACGTTTCTACTCTTTAAATTTTGGTGTGTGACATATGTAAAGACCAAGGCTAGGGTTAGATTGCATGATGTTAGGGGCATTTCTTATAATGTATTGTATCAGAGTTTATGTTTCCCCCTTCAAAACATAATATCGCATAAATAGCCCTTTCTAGTAAAGTGCGTGATAATAGGCAATGAGATCTATGCTCTTAGTCCAGAAGGAGCGAAGACAGACATTTCCAAACAGATAAAAATCTTTTGTTTTCTTAAAAATGTCACCAATCAAGGATAATGGAACCAATTCCATTTACTTACTAAATTTATGTCCCACTTTTCATTATAAAATGATCCCAAAGCAGGTTTCAAAACCAATAAAATACAGAAAATTCATAGAAACATTGACTGGCAAAATAGGGGAGAACAGTGACAGAGATAAATAACAGTTTACAATTCTTCAGTCCATTTTGAATAGTCTTTCTTTATCTTTTACTTTTTTCTTGGCTTAACTTGAACTTTTAGCTCACCCTCTTCCAATTCTTCATATAACTCAAATACTTCCTATATTGGAAAACAGCTAATGTTGAATTTTATTATCTAAAAACAATTAGTTAATTGAATGAGATGTAATTGATCAATTAAGGCTGCAATCCTATGCCCTCATACATAATCAGTGGGGCTTACTTCTGAGTAGACAAATATGGGATTGCTCTCAAAATGTGCATATAAGTAAAACTATTTCTGAAGACAAAGGGATACTTTATCCATGTGTCAAAGCAAGTTCCATAAAATTCAGCCAGTGGGCAGATGGATAGATAGATCTTGGCTGATTGTGGCATGTTTTAATCAATTAAATTAATTGATTAATTGACTATTTCAAGAAATATCATTTTGTTAGGAATGCAATCTGGATAAACAAATTATATTATCTGATCTAGCTAAACATTGCAGTCACTTGTTTAATCAAGTGATCTTACGAACTTCATCCCTTTCCTGACGTACAAGCAAGGATTTGGCTGATATTTTTTTTAAAAAAGTTATACTTTAAAGTATATTTTACCAATTGAAATCATATACATTAAAATGGTTTAATATTTTAAAACTCTTACCTTATTTGTAAACATTTTACAGACGTATAATGAGTACCTCTACTTATTTAGTCTTGGGTAATCTCACTTTCTTCTCTGTACTTTGCTTTTATAAGCACATTTTAAGGAACGGAGGGGTGGTTCTAAATCTCCACTGCCATTGTAAACAACAAACCTTGTGGTGATGTATGTGTTGTCTGCTGAGTAATACAGCAAACACAGGGTTAAACAGGAAATTGGTTTGTGTTGTACTGGCCATTCAGAATTGCAGGATCTCTAATCCCTCAGCAGATGCTTTACTACAGTCTCATTATAGTTTAGAAGTGGCCCTTGTATGAGAGAATTCAGCCAAGCAGAAGTAGCCCAAACACTACTGACTTGCCTGCAACTGGTTAGAAAAGGGATCTATTGTTAATTTAACTTCAAAGCATTTGTGGCTTTGCATGTGTGTCTTCCTATCCTGGGTTACTATTTTTATTTATTTATTTTTTGCTCAAGAAGATGGTGTCTTCCTGGATAGCTTTTATAACTTTAGGTTCACAATTGGCTGTCTGATTATGTTTTGGCACAGTTTTAAAAACAATAAAAAAACTTGACACAGCTTTCAGCCACATTATGACATTTTAAAAACCCTTTACATTACTGTAATAATATATTTGGTGAGCAAGAACAGGAAAAAAGATTTCAGTTCTTTGCTTTTGTTAACTCCATTTTTTGTTCTCCGTGAAAATAGAATAGGGTTTTGTTAACAAGAACTGAAGATCTGCCACCTTCCAAAGTAAGGCTTCTTAATGTGCAAGAGATTAAGTTGTCAGTTTATATACGCTGCTTTTATGCATATAGTGCTCTTGTATGCACCTTCACACGTCTTGTCATAAAGCATATAATTAGCTGCATTTCACCATCAGCAGTCATTCTTTAGTTAAAACCTGTTGTAAAGCTCTTACTAATTAAAAAGAACATACAAGGAAAATGGAAAACACACCTTGGGGGTAAAAAAAGTGTTTAAATTAGTTTTGCATTTGCACAATAGAATAAATAATTCAGTTAGGTCAATAATAATAACAATAACAACAACAACCCCTCCAAAAGAGGAATAACACAAAGGAGCTTACAAAATACAAAACAAATCAATAACCAATAAGTTAAGCGTATTTACAGAGAGTTAAAAATAGCAGGAAAGATAAAGAGCCAAAACTAACAAACTGTAAATTCAATTAAGCATCAACAGAATCAAATGCTTGTTTAAAGACAAATATCTTTAAATGCCAGCAGAAAACAAAGATGAAGATGACTTAATATCTTGGGGCAGCAAATTCCACATATGGGGTGCCAGCACTGAGAAAGTCCTCTCTTACATTGTCTGTAGACATCAGCATAAGCAATAGGGTCACAGCAGCTTGATCTTAAAGGGTGAGCAGATTCGCATGGGAGTAGCCAGATCCCAAGCTGCTTAGGGGTTTAAAGGTAATAAGCATAATCTTGAATAGCACTAGGAGGAAGGCGGTCCCTAAGATACCCTGAACCAAAGTCATTCAGGGCTTTAAATGTAATCACCAACCCTTTGAACTGTGCTCACAAACACATTGGTAGCGAGTACTGATATTGCAGGACTGTTGTAACATGAACTCACAGGCAAGAACATTCTAGTTGCATTCTGGACAAAATTGAAGTTTCCAAAGACTCTTCAAAGGTAGACCTGTGTGGAGCACATTGCAAACCCACCTTTATGTAATTAAGGCATGTGTTAGTTACTGTGGCTAGATCTAACTTTCTGTGGAATGGGTGCAGCTGATACACCAGCCAGAGGCCCTTTCTACACCTAAGGATTATCCAAGGAAAATGGAGGGATCGCCCATGCATGCTCCGGGATCCCCTGTGTGTCATTTGGATGCACGGGGATGATCCTGGGGAAAAAGCAGGTGCAGAAACAGCCTAAATTGGGCAAAAGTACTCCTGGCCATCACTGCTACCTAAGCATCCACATGCAAAGCTGAATCTGAAACTTGCCCAGTCTGTGGACCTGATTCTTCAAATGAATATGACACCATCCCAAACAGGTTGAATTCGTGTTCCAGGGGAGCACTTCTTGTCAGGGATAAGCTTCAATTTATTATCCCTCACCTAATAAATTCTTTGTGCCTCTCATTTCTGCCTCAAAGCACCAATTCAAGGAGCTGCACACCATATTCTAAATTTACATCAGTATCAATATATATTATATATTGAAGCACAATTATGTTTGCAAAAAGCAGACATTCATTATGCCAGTGCCACATTTCTTAAGGCTGCTTGGTCCCATAGTCTTGTGTGGGAAGGATGAGGCTAAAGTAGCTGAGGTGATTTGAATACTACACCCTACCTTTGTAAATGAATACACAGAAAGCAACTCTGATGAGGAACCAAAATTTGTAGACAGTTTTCTGAGTGGCCTGGTCTCATGAGATGGTAATCAAACTCTCGGAACTTCATTTTCTCTTACAAATAATTTAATGGAATGATATAACTTATATAGCTGTGACACTGTCCATTCTGAATATCTTCAATAAAAATGGTAAATCATCTTTATTCAGAGGCTACTTTACCTATTGGGCTATGTTGTGAATAAAACTAATTTATTTCCAGCTTTACTGTTTACTTCTGTTGAAAGATACAAAATAAATTTTGTGCCTGCAGAAGTTATGCTCTCAAACATAAAATGAGCCAAACCACAAGCTTTTTCTTTTTAAAATCTGTATCTTAAGACATAAGCTTCAGCTAGAATGCTGCCCAAAACAAGAGTGTTTTTTTTAAAATGCACGCATACATGTGATTTACAGAATATTGACCCACTTCTGAGGCATCTCTCTGGGATGGGACTTAGAGGCACTGTTCTACAGGGGTCTGATCCTTCTTGGAGGGGCGATGAATTCCTGTTAGATGCTATGACCATCCCCCAGGGTTTTATCTTGTCCCCTGTGTTACTTAACTTATACATGAAACCACTGGAAGAAGTTTCCAGAGTTTGGTGCCACCAGTACACTCGTGACAACTAACTCTTCCTCGCCTTTTCATCTAAATCCAAGGATGCTGTTCTAATTCTAAACCAGTGTCTTAGAAATCAATGAATTGGATGAGGAGGAACAAATTGAAGCTTAATCTAGACAAGACAGAGGTGCTCCTGGTTAGTTAAAAGACAGGTAAAAAAATAGGAATTTGCACTGTCCTGGATGGGCTTATCTTCCTTCTGAAGACTCAAGCTAGTAGTTTTGGTGTACTCCTGGATTCAGCCCTGAGCCTTAATCCCCAAGTTTTGGTGGTGGCCAGGAGTGTGTTTGCACAGCTAGGCCAGTGCACCACCACACCTGTTCCTAGAGATGTGTGATCTGGCCATAGTCACATCCTGATTGGATTACTGTAACACACTCTACATGGGGCTGCCTTTGAAAATTGTTCAGAAACTTCAGCTGGTACAAAATGCTGCAACGAGATTGTTGACTGGGGCTGGTTGCAGGACCACATGACGCCCTAGTTACAACAGTTTCACTGGCTGCCTGTCTGTTTCTAGGCACAATTCAAAGTGCTGATTATGACATATATAACCATATACAGCTTATGACCAGGCTAATTGAAAGATCACATTCTCCTATATGAACTGGCCTGGGTTTTAAAATGTTCAAGGGAGACCCTTCTCTCAGTTCTGCTGCCATCAGAGGTGGGGAGATGAGACAGGGCCTTCTCTGTAGCTGCTCCAAGGCTCTGGAACTCACTGCCAAGGGAGGCTAGATTGCCCCCACCCCCGGTTGTCCTTCTGCTGGCAGGCAAATACATTTTCATTAAGGCAGGCCTTTGGCGTATGAAATGGTCTGTTGCTGAAGGAATTTTAACTGGTTGGGTGCTGTTTATTTCTTTTATTGTGTGTGTTTAATTTTTTTTTGGTTTTTTATTATGTTTCAATTAAGCATAATTTAATTAAGCATTTTTTTTGGCAGAAAGCTGGGATATAAAATAAATAAATGATTAATATCATGTGCTTGATGATAAAGTCCTGCATCATATTTTCACTGCAAAATGTGACGTATTTAGCTTTGAATGAAAACAATATTATGCCAAGATCTTAAATAGTACATTTTTGTAACTGGATTTTAGCCCCTAATACATTGTGATGAAAGAGTTACACCTTAGGGAAAATATTTTAATTCTTTACTCTATTCTCTGTCCCTCTTACTGGATCTTGGTATGCCTTTTTCTATGTGTAGCTCCATTCAAGTTTACATTTTCATTTAAAGGATGCAAAATTCTAAATCCTCTTTCCAAAGGAAAATGTTTCTAATGTCATGAGAGAAAAAAACAGAAGAGAGAGAACAGATGGTATTATAAGGCTTAAGGGTAAAGTATAGTACTTTAATTCAAATTGTTAGGCAAATGTAAAGACAGCCACTTAGTTACCAATTGTTGAAATTATTTATGTCTTCATATAATAGAACAATCACAGGAAGGTAGGATTTACTTCTTCTTGTTTTTAATAAAAAATGTTTTGCATTTAAAATAGGCTTAGTGTAGCTTAAGCAATTGTAGCAAAACAGTTTATAATCACTGCAAATGTATTGTATAATTTCTGGTTTTCGCAGTGGGCAAGTTAACCCAGATGCAGTGTGACAGCCTATTAGCAAAATAAACAGGTCTTCATTACTTAGAATCTTTTGCCATTTTCCTTCCACTTTTAACTAAATTAGTTTTGCAAAGCATCAGGGTTTAGATTGTGATTCAGTGCATTAACTTATCCCCATACTGCTTTGATTGAGCAGCAAAGCATCCATTACCAATGCCCTATCCAAAGTGACGTTTCCATACAGGCTGCCTGCTGTTTCATTCATAACCACAAAGCAGCCTGAAATGACTTTACTTCTTTTTACAACTTGCAAGGAGGTAATGGACTGTGCTGGCCCCCTGCCAAAGCTTTTAAGAAACTTTATTAATGTATTATGAGGCTGGGACACCATAGTGTGGGATTTAATTTGATTATTCATCTTAATGAATAAAAATATGTGTGTACAATTAAAGTCATATTCTCAGGCAGTTGCCTTTTAGTAAACATTTGGACTTTCTTGGACTTTGCCATATCTGCAAGTCATCTCTTGTCGTTGTATTAAAATAAACTAAATGCTTGTACTTTGGGACAGTCTTCAGCTTTTTGTATTTGAGATTTATCTTTTGAGTATTTGTAGTGAAAACTTCTAATTAATATCTTAATAGTATATAGGAAACAGGCATGCTAAAAGTTCATGTGGGGTGACCAGATGTAAGATGAGCTTTTAGCAATTGGAGCTTTCTCACCCTCGCAGCACAATGACATGAGAGTAGCACCTTCTTAATGTCCTCTTCTGCACAACTGTTAGAAGTACAGCAAGAGTCCTCCTTTGTCTCTGGTAAATAGGATGTTTGAACGATCGTCAATACCAATTTTACAAAGTGCTGATATTTCTGGTTCCTTTCTTTGTAAACTGTGTTATGAAAAAAAAAAAAAGGTTTTAGAGAAAAGTGATTTCAGCCTTGTAAAATAACTGAAACTTTGTAAAGCCAGTGAAGGAAATGCTTTTTTAAAGCAGTGTGAGGAACACATTGGTTGCATCACATGTAACACTGAAGTATAGGTTTTTTTAACCATGGTTTCCTTAAAGAAACCAGGAGCCAGCATGCAGTTGGCCAAACAAACCATAGTTTGTCTTGCCTTAATGTTGGTATGTTTTCCTTCTCTTTAAAAACCTGCTGCTGTTTGTGGCAGCTGAGAACGATAGTTGTGGTTGTGGTGGCTCGGGGGTGCTTTTGGCTCTAATGGTGCAATTGCATCTGTTGTGATATAACCTGCAAAGAGCAAAGATGTGCTTTTAGCATATATCCCATTAGATATGAGTAAAAGTGCTCTGATAAGGGAACTGAGGCACGATCTTTAAACGTGGAGCAAACTAAATTTGTTTTGGTTGGGCAGAATAGCTGCGCTGAAGATGATAATCATGCCCAAGTTCTTGTTCCTCTTCCAGACGTTACCTCTTTATATTCTGGAAGACACTCTTAAAGAGTGGAAAAACTTATTGGAGCTTTTGCACACTGGGGGCGGCGGAAAGGACAATAATTAGCAAACCGGACCTATATAGAAATGCAAAGGGGGGTGGGCTTTGGATTCCCTAATTTCAAACTTTATTATCATGCTGCTCAGCTCTCTGAATTGCTTAATCTCAGTTGCTTAATCTCATCAAGAATACTCTGAGTGCTTTCTGGGTGGAAATGGAAAAAGCTCAAGTAGTTCTCTCGATGAGAGAACTACTTTCATTTCAAGAGATCCAGTTTAGCAACCATAGAGAACCCTTTTACTTTAACCACTTTTCACATTTGGAAACAATGGACAAAGCAACTACCACCATCTCTTTCTCCCCTGCCCCCACTTTTGGCAGAAAGACAAATATAAGCAGTATGAGGAGTGGGAAGCCAGAGGACTGTATAGAGTACAAGACCTGATCAACAAAGGACAGCCAATCTCAGGGGCAAGAACAGGATAGCTGCAAAATCTTCAAATGAGACTATTTGCCAGCAGACTGGTAGGCTTTTAACAAGATTGAAATCCCTATGCCTACAGTCACCAGAAGTCCTAAAAGGGACCTTGTCCAGCATTTATAACTTACTTTTAGATAAAACAACTGTTCACATTGAAATGCTCATAGTGGTCTGGAAAAAAGACCTGAACAGCCAAATTTATGAAGGGTCCAGGAAACCCTTCAGGACTATCTCAGCCAAACTAAAAGAACCCCCAGTCAAAATGGTATATAGATGGCATTATACTCTGATCAAACTGCACTGTACGGACACCTCCCTATCTCCACAGTGCTGGAGAGGTAGTAGAGATGTAGGAACACTGTTCCATACGTGGTGGAGTTACTCAAACTTTCTGGGCTGCAGTTTTGGGGATTATATTGGATGATGATGATGATGATTTACATTTCTATACCTCCCCATAGCTGAAGTTCTCTGGGAGGTTTACAAAAGGTTATAATAGCATGTATTATTGTCCTGATACCCTCCTAGTACTCCTATCCATGGAGGTCACTGTACAGGTTAATTTACCATGGTGAGCTGATCATGTTTTTGTTAATGGCTGCACATTTGGGATTTGCACAGCACTGGAAAGCAAGTTCTGAAAGTTCAATACAGGGCTAGTTTGCCAAAGAATGGAAAATTTCACCCTCAGAAAAATTAACTCATCACATTAGAGTGGTATGAGACACTGCAAAATATGACCAATTCATGGAAAACTGGTTTCCCTTTAAAATAACGGAACAGTGGACCATAAACCTCTGACAGCCCAAAAGTCATTCTGGAAAGACTTAATAAAATAGTAGAAGACAGGGACCAAAAAGGTCTAAGATGGACACACCATCTCAATGAACATGGAATGGAGACATATATGGGAACATGTTTTTTATTTGTTTGTATTGCTCATCTTTCTTATGTTTTATGTTGTTAATGATATTGTATTATTCATAACTCAATAAAGGTAACAAAACAGTCAAATGAAGAAGAGGAGGCGGAAGAGTGCCTATCATGCTTAAACCCCTTCCCTCCCAACCCCTGTTACAATGCCACGCAGTTAGCTTGACAGCAACACGGAGATTGAGGAAAGGAGCTGGTTGGAGGTTCCACCGCTCAAGGCAAATAGATTTTATCAGGACACAGCAGCAACAAGGACTTTTTAGAGATGGGCCCATTGTTATGGATTTTCTTCTCTGTGGAAGCCAAACAAAATCTGGCTCTGGTTTAAGATGTGCTACTACACATTTGTAGTCCAGTAGGCTTTAGTGAAGTATTTGCTTTTTATTATGAGTTTTCAAGATGATGCTCTTTTATTAGACTAGAGATTATTATATTGAGTATAAGCCACTCCAGGCTGTGTAGAAAGTGGGCTAAATTTTTAAAACAAAGTAAACAAAATCTTGTTTCTTCAGCGTGGAGCTTTTAACATTAAAAACATGGTTGACATGGTCCAAATGTCAAAGTCTGTGATATTAAAAGTGAAACCGACATTTATAATTCAAATGTAAAGAGTCTTATGGATGTGTGTTTTCCTTTCTCTATAAATGGAGATGATCTTAGAAATGTAAGATTATTAGTTGCCAATTGACATTTTACATTTTTTCAACGAGAAACAGCATCTGGTATGGACAGCCCCATTCATGCATCCCAAAATGGTGGTGACATAATTGAAAGCATGTATTTTAAACATTGAACGTGCAAAGTACAGAAATGTGTGTCGGCAGTGAAAATTAAATTATTACAGGATTTCACAGTTTATAGATGAAGACAGATTACAAATTTGCAAACAGTTTTACTGGATGACAATGATAAAACAAAAGTCACTCAGCATATCTAACTGATAAGGTCCCTGTGAAGATAAAAATTTGATTGGCTGTATTTTAGGGGTGGGGAAGAGGAGGGAAAAGAGTGCTTATTAAAGATTAATGACAGGAGACTAGAAGGAATTTAGGAACAACTAAACTCTGTGCTCTGTGGAACTTTAACTCCAGGTCACCAGCCATTTGATTTACAAGGACACTGAAATGGATAGCTCTGTGACTTTGAACCTGATTACTAATCAAACAGAGGGTTAAAGTCCTTTTGCACAAAGAATTGTCTTGAATGGACCAGCACGCTGCAGTGAAATGCTTTAACCCAGTTCTCAGATTACTCTGTTGTTGTTGTTTTAAGATCACTGCAAGTAAATAAGCTTGTGCTACCAGAATATTAAGATTCCAGTTTTTAAAGGAGCTGAGAAACTCTTATATTGAATTAAAGCATTTATCCATTTAGCCCTGTCACCTGATAATCTGTGGCTCTCCAGGATCTTGGGCAGAGATCTCTCCTAGCCCTGCTACCTTTTAGTCTTTACCTGAAGATGTTAGGGTTGAACCTGAGACCTGTTGCATGCAAAGTGTGGGTTCTCTTAGTGACAAAATTAAATTTCTCTGTTGAAAGGAGAAATCTTAACTTAAAATATCGAGTGGTGTGTCTATAAATATAGTCCAAAAGTTCTGAAATAGTGTATCATAGAGAATTGCTACTCCAGCAGTTATACCCAAATCACATGTTTTCTCCACATCAGAGCCAGCAGGGAGAGAAAGATATTGATATGTACAATCTCTATGTTATTTAAATAAGCAAAATGGTAAACGTTTCTGTGCAGTACACATTTTGACTTGAGCTGTTGTCAAGTGGAAGTTTTTCCTAATGGTTTCCACATGTTAACCAATCTTTAGTTGTGCCAGGAATCAGGTTATCAATATCTATGGGATCAATGGGGCAACCATTTGTTCTCCATCGAAAGGTTTTTTCCAAATCAAGAAATAAAGATATATATTGTAGGCCTATCCAATCTAATCTTGATGCTCACTTTGATTTACTTGCCTTTATGTTCTAGGAATGAACTTTATAAGCTGAATGTTACATGAGTGTTAAATGTACTTAATATTGATGTATAAGAATTGTTAAGGAAAAGTGTTCTAGCCTTGTATTCTGAAGTGGTTCAGTGCCAAGAAAGCTGTAGCATTGCTTTTTCTGAACATTCTCAGAATCAAGGCTTTGACGTTCTGTCTATTTGTATGTTAAAGTTATGATGTTATAATTCTACTTCGATTGCATAATTACATTATTATAATTTGGAAAGAAATCTTAAAGACAACAGCAGTTTCTCACTGAAATTAAAAATAACTACGAATGTTACATGTTGGTTCCTTTGGTTAAGTTCTTGACTGTTTTGGTGATGATTTTGAAGGGAAATGTTGTGCTTCAACGAGAGTAGGAGAGCTTGTGTCAAAAATGTTCAGCTGCTATAGATGGAAAGGCTATTTGCCTTAAGACAGGGGATTCCATAATACCGTTTTGTTTAAGGACAGGGTGTCTCAGTTGATAAGATTACAATTAAGCCTTTCTTTAGCAATCTTCGTCTTCTACCAGTTACTCTCACTTTTTAATATACTTCCTCAATATGGAACAACAGAACTGTAATACTTTCCCCCCTTTTTTTGTAGAAACAGAATTTTCTATCCTAATTCAAAACAATCATACAGCTTTAAAAATTAGCTTTGGCTTTTGCCCTTCACCCAGGACAACACACCAGGTCGACGACATTTCAGGATAAGTGTTTGGCAGCCATTTTAGATACAGCCTGCGCTGAGAGCACGCTGGCTGCCAAAAATTGCAGACACTCTGTGCCAAAATACTCTTGGCAGTAGAGATAAACTTTGTAGAGATACACAGTCCAGAAATATCTTATAATTACAAAGCGCAGGGGGCAGAATGTTTTTACAATACAGCTGTGCTAATGTAAACATTTAATTTGGCAGCGTTCTCCACCCACTTTTCAATTAACTGGGTTTATGCAGATACTTTAGGTCTGTAATAAACTTTATTGCTACTTCTCTTGGAGTACAGTTTATGAAACACAGATTTGAGGAGATGGTGGGGGGACGTTTTCTATTCATTTTGCAAAGCAGGTTGAACATGTTATGCGTATAAAGGGGAAGCAGCTATTCCTGTTTCAAAGTGCCATAAGGCTTGGCATTACTAAAAGGCTTTCCTTTTTTTTTTAAAAAAAAAAGGTACTGGAGATTGTCTCCATTTAGTTTCTCGCAAAGAAAATAAGAGGATATTATTAGAAAGAGGTGAAATCACTAAGAGCCAAAGACAAAGTTCTCAGCATTGTGTAAGGGTATTGCAGTGTTAAGTTCTTAATAACAGTTCTTCCCTGATTATAATTATAATAATAATTCTCTGATAGCTGTGATAATTTATAGTATAAAGTAAAAGAAACATTGATTCTTATATAAAACCCTTTTTAAATTAGACCTAACGGGACAGTCAATAAGTATTTCTTCAAATGTCTAAATGCAGCTTGTGAAAAGCATGTACAAAAAAAAACATTTCAATGAACACTTTAAGTAACTGTCTTCCTAGTATTATACATTACCTAGCACATTTTGATTCTTTTTAAATATGTTTGGAAAAATAGAAGTAATTAAAACTGGGTAGGGAATTGGATTTTAGGGTCCTTATATTGTTGATTTATTTAATTTTATTTATGTCCTGGCCTTCATAAAAATCTATGTGGGTAACAATATTAAAACAATACAATACAATAAAAATATTCAAACAATAAAGTACAACACATCTAATAAACCAATAAGCACAGCAGAACAAAACAAATACACCACACACACACACCATACATCCAGTCATATTCATTGACTACTCATAAATGCCAGTAAAGTTCACAACAGGCATACAACTTGGGGAAAGGCATTCTAGAGTCAGGGTGCCACCACAGAGAAGGCCCTATCTTGTGTTTCTACCCAGTATAATTGTTCCTAGTGATGGGACGGTATGATGGGAAGGACTGAAATATTTTTATACAAACAATTGCACAAAGTAGTGGAATATATATTTTTCTTAAAATATTGGCTGGTTTTGAGATGGTGTGTATCTAAAAATGGGTAAAAGTTGGAAAGCTTGTTATTTTCTAAAGCTGATTTGTTTGCTATGTTTATTTTCTTGGTTTATTCAGTATAATGTCAAATATTAAACATTAAATCTACAAGGCTAGTTTCAGATTTTTTTAAAAGTAAGAGCCTAACTAATAATTCACATTCAAGTACAAATTATATAAGTCAGAGTTGGTAATTCTTAAAATAATGCACTCTATCACTAACTGCCAATATGCTATAAATATAATTGATGGATAAAGTAATAAAGGCTTCTAGACAGTATCTGACATGCCACATGCATGGAAGAATTCACAACAACTGAACAAGTGTCAAGGAACTCCTAATTTCTTTGAACAATTTCAAATCTCCAGGGCCTGATGAACTGCATCCTAGTGTAATAAAGAAGCTAGCAAAAGAATTCTTAGAACCACTGTCTATTATCTTTGCGAAATCATGGAAGATGGGTGAAGTGCAGGATGACAGGAGGAGGGCTAACATTGTCCCTATCTTCAAAAGGGCAAAAAGGAAGAACCTGGGAACTACAGACCAGTCAGTTGAACATCCATCCCTGGGAAATTTTGGGAGCAGATTATATAGCATCAATCTGTAAGCACCTTGAAAATAATGCAGTGATTACGAGAAGCCAGCATGGATTTGTCAAGAACAAATCCATCAGACTTATCTGATCCCGTTTTTTGATCGGGTAACCCCCATTGTGGACTGTGGGAATGCTGTGGACATAATTTATCTTGACTTCAGCAAAGCTTTTGACAAAGTGCCCCATGATATTTTGATTAATAAACTAGCTAAAAGTGGGCTAGATGGAACAACTATTAGGCGGATCCACAGTTGGCTACAGAATCGAACTCAAAGAGTGCTTATCAATGGTACTGTCTCAAACTGTGGGGAGGTAATGAATGGGGTACTGCAGGGCTCAGTCCTGGGCCCAGTGCTCTTCAACATTTTTATTAATGATTTGGACAAGGATGTACAGGGAATGCTTATCAAATTTGCAGATGCCACAAAATTGGGTGGAATAGCTAATACCTGGAAGACAGAAGCAAACTTCAAAGTGATCTTGATAGGCTGGAGCACTGGAATAATGGGCTCAAGTTACAGGAAGCCAGATTCTGGCTGAACAGATGTTAGAGCAGTACAACAATGGAACCAATTACCTAGGGAAGTTGTGGGCTCTCCCACACTAGAGGCATTCAAGAGGCAGCTAGACAACCATCTGTCAGGGATGCTTTAAGATGGATTCTTGCAATGAGCAGGGGGTTGGACTCGATGGCCTTATAGCCCCTTCCAACCCTACTATTCTGTGATGATACTCATCTATACATAACAGACATTCCAAGATTGTTATGGAAGTGATAATTACTTCAGTGGTGTAATTCTTAAACATGCTGTTGGTGCTTTAAGTGCCCTAGTGCATTCATTTTTCTTCCTTTACTGGTTATCTTTATTTCTGAGAGTCAGCTAGCCAGCAAGACATAAAAAGCACGTTCTTTCTGCCTAAAGAGACTAAATGTTATAATTTTTTAATGTGACAGGTTTTTAGTTTATGGGGAAATGTTATCAATGCTTTAGGCCAGAGGCTTAGAACCTCAGGCTTATGGGCTAAATCCAGCCTGCCTGGGGTCCCATCTCCTCCTCCAAGATTCCCCAGATGGCCATCCGCCCTTCCCCTTCCCCTGCCCCAAGACCCTTTCCTGCAATTACTTATTGCTTGGTGGTTTTTTGAGTGTTCTAAAAGGTTGAGAGGGAGGGTTAGTTACTGGCAGTAAAAGCTTTAAGCTATAAAATATGCTGGTATTTCTTTTCCCATTTTGCCTTTGGTCCCCACCCACTGTTTGTCTTCAGCCCTGCCCTCCACTGGAATGCAACCCCCGAGAGCTTCTTGAAAATGAATTCAGATTTCAGGCTGAAAAAAGTTCTGCACTTGTGCTTTAGGCCAATATATATCTATATTTCTTGTGATTCATGACAAATTCAAAATGACAATTCTGTTCCACAGTGGAATTAATCTTTATGAAATAAAAAGATGGGGAAAGTTGTATGCACAACTTTTGACTGAACAGATGGGATGTTATTAAGAGTAAATCATTATTTTGTGTTCTAAATTTTCGTTTTAATAGGCATTAAAAATCTATGTCTTTCAAGAATCTGTTTGAGTACATTTTCCAAAAACAGTTCCAAATATTTTGGGAGCTCCTTTACTTTTATATTCTTCCAAAAGTATACACACACACACACACACACACACGCACACACACACTTTAGGGATCGCAAAGTTGGCATCTTAGCCAGGTTGAAGTAAAAGAACTATTCTGGACTCTGGGGACCTAGGAAAATATTTTCAGCTTTGTTCGTTGACATGTACTGTAGATACGTACTGTAGATACATAAGCATGATAAGTTATACCAAGCCAAGGTTTGTGAAGTATAAGTTGTTTTTTGTTTAACACCAAAAATGTTGCTGAAATAATGTAACTACTTTAATTCTGATAGTTTTGTTTGTTATTACTATTCATTAAAATATTTTTGGGTTTGATCCCAAGGTTTTTATAAGGAATGCCAGCAAAGGCAATTTGGAATCACGTGTGAGCAATTACAACAGGGAGTCAATACTTTCCATTGTACAGAATGATGGTACTTTAAGGAATTCTACATTACATTTCTTACATCAGAGGTCTGGAGCCAACCAGACCAATAATTGCCTTCATACCAGGAAAGACAAGTGTGCTTTCAACAAATCTGCCTGTACCCTAACTGGTGTTGTAGATCTAGGCTTCTTCGGAATTCATCATTGAAAAGCTAAATTTTCTTGCAAGTTTATATGTGGCCAAGGGAGGCACATATCCTAATTATAACATAAAAGTTTAATCATTGTCAAACATACAAATCGACTTTGGAATCATTACTGTTATACTGAACTAATGTTAGTGTATTTTAAATAAGCAAGGCTTTAATAAGCAGCATCTGAAACTGAAAGTCTAGCCTGGGTTGTCTGAGTAAAGTTCTGAGTGTAACACAGTTTCCTGCTAATTAGTTTTCATCCTTTTTGATAGCTAATGCTAAAGATGCTGCTGTGTTCTTTTTTGAAAGCACACCAATAAGGATGAATTAAGTATTCAGTGTTATGGTAGTATATAGTTTAAACAGATTAGGGTTTGGCATAGCATTCAGGTTTATCAGGCATTTACAATTTAGGATGTACAATTCATCCGTCTTTTTCTTGGCAATTATATGGGCTTTCCCCACAGTTTTTGGTTTGGCAGTGAGATAGGTGGTTCACCCTGTTGCAGAAATGCCTGCCAAGGAGACGTGGCCAGCTCCCTACTTCCTGTCTTCCTCTTTGTCCTGGCCTCGCCTTTGCTAAAACTGCCAAGTCATAAATGCCAAAAGCTTCTTGCAGAAAGGTCAAACTGCTAGTTTGGAGTCACCTGTGCCAATTTTTGTAGTTCTTTTTATCTTTCTCTGTTTAGTATAATAAAAAAAGTACAAAACAGTTGCCAGAAGACTATCTAGGACTTTTTTGGATAGAGTTTTGATACTGCACCGTTGCCAACTATTTAGGGTTAGTCAGCATAAGGTGTCTGAGTATTTAAAACTGCTGTGCTCAGAAAAACTTGAAATATCTCTAGTTTATCTTGTGCTTTCTCTTAATTTCAGTCATGCACATGTTATGTTGGCTCTTTCATACTGCAGCATTATGCAGGAAGTTTGCTCAAATAGTAATGAGATGCCAAGAATGTTTTTTTTTCAACAGGCCATGGTAATATGCCGTGAAAATTCTGCTGTGTGTAGATTTGTTTAGATAATTAAATAAACCATGATGACACAGCTGTGTCAGGCAAACCAGGTTAGTAGTAGAAGTTTTACTTTCCTGTAAGGAATTCTCAGTATTGGGGTCTCTAAAGGATTGTAAACCTTATCTCTCCCATTTGGCTTTTGATTGAGAAAGTGTGTGTGTGTGTGTGTGTGTGTGTGTGTGTGTGAATGTGAATGAATCTGTAACCAATGTGTTGTTGCTGTGATTTTATTTTTGTTTAAATTTTTTTTAAAAAAAATGTAAACCACTTTGAATTGCTGGGAAACTGCTACTATTTGTTCCTATCTGACCCACATAGGAACAAGATGTATTTGTTTAAGTAAGGCATGCCCTCAGATGTATTTCTAGATAATTTGAGATATACATTCTGAGGGTCAAACTAAACATTACAATAATTATGTGGCAATCAGCTTCATCAGAGGATTACATAATAATAATAATAATAATAATAATAATAATAATAATAATAATAATAATAATCCTAACTGTGTGGTGGGGTTATAATTCATGAGGATTGTTGCCGAAATTTAAACCTCCCTGAGAACTGTGGTCCTGGTGAAAATTTGCCCTTTCTCCCTCCCCTAGGATGTTTTTCTTAATTTTTTTTTAATATGATTGCAAGCCATGCAATTAAAATAACGTGTACTTTGACCCTAAGTGTGGGCATTGTGAGGACATAGATGAGGATTGTGACTAAGGATGTGAAATTGATGAGGCTAGACTATTGCCAGAAGAGTCATGTATTGATTTTGAAGTTTAAAATTCTGCGGTATCCTAAATACTGTCTGGTTTTTCTATCAGTCTATCTCATCTTATGTTCAGATCTAGTATTGAGTGATAGATATACACATGATTTGATGTACACTGAAAACAAACCAGGTTGAGAAGGCAATATTTAAAGACAATGGAAGAAACTTAGCTTGATTGATAGATGCCATCAGGAATACAACACACATCTAAATGCAATGATGCCATTTATAGTAAAAGGATTATGTGCAACTATAGTGAGATGGTGTATGAGATTTGTAGTGACTAAGGATGCAGGAGGAACCCCCATATTCAGTGTCAGTGTGCCTTTGAGCAGGAGGGATTGATTCAGATACCCTATTTCTTCAATTCTAAGATGCATTTCCCCCCCATATAAACATCTCTAAAAATGGGGTGCGTCTTAGAATCGCGGGTGTGTCTTAGGTTTTTTTTTCTGTTGGTGGTACTGAAATTAGTGTGCGTCTTACAATCGATGGTGTCTTACAATCGAAGAAATACGGTAGTTGACTTAAGTCACATAAAATAAAAAGAGTGATTGAGTTATTGATTTCAGTCTATTGATTTCAATCATTTGCATCTTTTCCGCACAAGCATGCATATTAACTGGTTGCTGTAATAAAGTAGGTTAGACACTTTAAAGTCCCACTGATTTCAGTAGCAGAGGTTTGAGCACATATTAAGCTTCCTTGCTGAAATGTGAAAGCTCAGAAATATTCAGAAAAACAGCAACTTTCCCTCCTTCCCCCCCCCCGAGGACGTTTTTTAATGTTCTGAAAAAATGGGAAACTTGAACAGATTTGGATTATGAAGTATTTTCTTTTAGACAAAGTATTCATATATTGTTACCCAGCTTTTACTCCCTTAAAATGATCTCTAAAAACTATATATTAAGAACATTTTTATAGAAAGACTAGAGATGTAAAATGTCTGGAAATAATGAAACCATGGGGGATTTTTTTTAACCTTCTCTGTAAGATTCCCAGCATAGTTCTTTCTTTCATTCCTTCTTAAAATTATTGGTCTAAAGTATATTTTTCTGATAGACATTTATACTTAGTTTCCCAACATGTGAGTAGAGTCACCATTGTGCATTCCTGACAGTAAACACACATTCTTGACACTTCGGATTTTGTTCTATAAAGTCCTGAGTTACTGATGCTGTAGCAGTCATTTAATGTAGTTCTATTCAGACCATAATTACACATTTACTGAGTTTACTATTTAAGGTTTCAAAATACAATGATAATTTTATGAGCAAAGCAACCCTTCCCAACCTGGTGCTCTCCAGATGTTTTCCAGATATCCAGCAGTCCTATAGTGCCCACAAACAGCATTGATCATGCTGCCTGAGACTGATGGGAGCCGAAATCTGAAATGTCTGTAGGGCACCAAGTTGGGGAAGGGTGTCTAAAAGCAGCAAAGTGATTTTAAATCTGTAAACTCCCCTTTTTCCCATGGCCTCAACATTTCTGGAAATTTTACAACTCTAGTGGGACTAAAACCATTAATGTTGTCTGTATTGTGTCCATTGGTTTGCAAATATATAGACTCTTTATGCAGTCCCAACCCAAAGCATATCCCAAAACCTTTGTCATAAAGTCTGTGTACATTGCAGAATAATGACTGCTTAAAAACAGGCATATAGTTTTCTTTTTGGTGCTCTCTTTGCAAGGACACTAAGCAAGATCAGTTTCATTAATGTTAAGGTTGTGATCCTGTGTATGCGTATTTTTCAGTGCCATTTTAAAAGTAGGGCTTCCAAATAAACATACATAAGATTGGACTGCTATTTTCATAACTTTCTAAAAGGAAGATAATTAGTGGGCAGAATGATCCTGGTGAGAATCTCCTACATCATGATGACTTGCTAGTACCTGAGTCCAGTAGAAAACCACCAGTAATATATACAATAAAATAACTTAGTCTGCCATTTTTTAAAACAACAACAACACCTTAACCATGGAAGTCAGATTAATTCTTATATAGAAAAGCAGACTTAACTCAAATGTGTTTGCTTGATGGGTGGTTATGGCTCAATTTTGAGAGATTATAAGTTGTAGTCTTAACAAATGCTGATTTGTACTCAGGTTTCACTTTAAACTAGGAAAGAGTTAAGTATAACAATTGAAATGTTAAAGATTTTTTAAAACCCATTTTTTAATGTTTAAAACACATCCTTTTTTATCCACCCTTCTGTCCAAGCACCAAGTGCTGATTCAAGCTACAGAATATGTCCATCATATCTTGATAGATTCCTCCTCAGAGGCATCAGGCTGGCCATTGTTAGGAACAGAATGCTGGGTCAGCTGGATCATTGGTCTCATCCAGAAGGCAATTTTTACATTGTGTTCTTAACTTGTAAAAAGTTAATTCAGAACAAATCCTGTGCTTCAACAGAAAGTTCCAGCAAAGAGAAATGAGGCTTAAGATATGTTAAATTTAGGGGTGGGGGGTGGGCAGAAGGTAGTCTATTGATATATCTTCTGCCAATAGTTATTTATTTGTAAGGCACATAACTGATGTTGATGTTCATGCTTGTGCATCCTGCAATCGCCTGGCTTGCATGTCACAGCAACCCATGGTTTTATAAAATCCTGAGTTACCATGAATGAGCCAGTGTGCTAATTGACTCAATTGCTCTTGCTGCTTTAGAGAGTGTATAAACAATCCAGGAATGCTCCCGCCCTGGATTAAACCCTGGGTTCCAACTCTGGCTTGTCAGGGGAGGAAGAAGCCAGAGTTCTGGCTTCAGACATCAAATTCAACAACCCTGGGATGGAGCGTCCATGGGTTGTTTAGCTATTCCCATTGGCAGGAGGAGCCAAGTGGGAACGATTGAGCCATATGAATGAGCACACTGGCTTATTCACAGTAACCCAGGGTTTATTTATTTTTTAAAAAAACTTGAGATGCTGCAACATGCGAACAGAGCCAATGCCATCTATGACCAAAGATAGCTAAATGTCACGACTGGTTCATGCATGCATGTGTACCCCACTTCATTTTGGTCCATACATGTACATTTTTATTGCCAATAGAATATGTGAGCAGATTCCGTTCTGGAAATTCAGTAACTGTTAATATGTGACTTCCATCGAACGGTGTTATGTGTTCTACATTTCACAAGTTGTCAAACTATTTTATCATATAGTTGAGGAAATACTTTTCTGGCAGCACGTGCTCTCATCTTGATTATAGGTTTTTTTTTAAAAAAAATGTACTACCAACTCATTTACTGGTAAGCCTGTTTGCAAGTGTTAACTGATTTACAGAAGTTGTGTCATTGCATATAACTCAGTTTGAGGTAATTCCTCCTCCCACCCCCCAGCAGCTATTTCATGGAATGGTTTAGTAATACATTTGTAAGCAGCATGGCTTGCATGTGTGTACAAAGATGCATGATTAACAAACTATGGAGTTTCTTTTAAGTGCTTTTGACCAGCATCTATTTTAACTTATGTGAAAGAGCAGGGTATGTTTCTGATCTCAGCAAATTTCAAGGGCATAAAGTGTGTGCCATTGGTAGCAAATTCCAATTGCCTTCTATTGTTTTAAATTATGGCTTGGATCCAAAGAGCCCCATGCACAAGAATTACTTTTGTGTATGCACATGGCAGTGATAGGGTGTCACCAATTTCTCCCCTCCCCTAGTTATATTTGCCATGCTGCATCCCACAGTGTTGGAGGTGTTAGGAACTACCACAGAAATGGGGAGGAAGTACCCCAGGGCGCATGTGGAACATTGTACATGGCTTTTTGGATCCCAGCCATGCCTTTGTTCAACATGCTTATCTGAGTCATTGTAGAGGAGTTGGACAAGGATCCCAAAATGAATGAGGGTTTTGCACATTTTCAGCAATCAAAGAAGATGCATTCTGCTGTTAATCCTGTTTCTATTGCACCACTCTCATGGGAAAATATGGTCTGCAGAATTTTCTTTATAATCATACCTCTTGTCATGTTCCATCATTGCCTATATTTGTTATGTCTCCTTTCTTAAATGAATTCTGTTATAGTTGTTGTTACAGCTGTTCAATATACTATTCTGCATTGTATCTTTTTTCATTTGGGTGTATACAGTTGACACTGCTTCTGTGTTTCTAAGTACCATGCCTTTTTAGCATTTTGAAATATTTAGGATAAGCTCCATGTGTGGTGCCCTGTGATCATTGTTATTCTCTGTAAACCAGTGATAGCTAGCAGGTTAAACTGTACTTAAACAGTTAAATTTGGACAAAGTGCTGATTCATACACTTACTCACTGTCGCTCCGCCCTTAAATGTGCATAGAGTCAATTTACCATGTGAATTAACTGTTGCAAGTTGTTGGCTCATATTTGCTGTGTAAAAGGGTTTGTACAGTTTCTTTGCTCACAGGCTGGTGATCCCTTTTTTCCACAGCAGTTGATTCAGGTCCATTTCACACATATGTTCGCGGTGACTTACATGTATGAATGAGCCATCACAATTAATCTCCATTGAAAAACCTTTCTTACCAGCAGTATTTTTCAGTGGAGATAATGCACAGATTGACTAAGAGTCATTATGAATCAGGTTATGCTATACATGTATGAAACTCTCTGTACATTAGTAGTTTGTGCATGAATTACCTTGAATCAAAACATTAAATTTAGCCTGCAATGGTCAGAAAGAAGTCCTCAAAATGTTAATGTGAACTGGCTCTCTCTTGACTCTCACAGGCTTGATAATTCTGTTTTTATAGGTTCTGTCGAAAAATGCATGCTCCATTTGCTGCTGTACAGTATGCTCAGGGGAAGGGGCTGTAGCTCACAGGTAGACCACATGCTTTAGGTAGGGCTGTTTTCTTGCCTGAAATCCTGGAGAGCAACTCCAGTCAGTTTCACCAGTACTGGGCTAGATGGACCAGTGATTTGACTCACTATAAGGCAGCTTCTTATATTCCTGTGAGATGCTTAGTGCCTTTTTTCCACCCATTGTTTGTATTGTTTCCATCTCTTCAATTCTGAGATTCTTTGTTTATCATTACATATAGAAGACATTTGACTGAGGGAAGCATTATAACTAATATTTGTCTAGAGAAAGAAAATTGTTTTAAGAGATCTTGCATACAACATACCATCCGACAGGCAATGTGGTGCCATGGACACCAAAGCATACAGAGGCAGAGGCAAATGGACCTGAACATCCAGCATTTTCCAGACAAGCACCCAGTGCTGCACCCTTCCATGTCCCACAGGCGCCACCAAACTCATTCACTTGTCTTGCCTGACTCTGACATAGGCTAGGATGACTCTTTAGATGAAGAGCCTGACCTGGCAGAATGTACGGACCCTTTGGGGCCTTGACTTGAGCAAGCTTCCAGGCACCTCTGGCATCAGTAGAGAAGATAAACAGTCTCTTCAACAGCAGTCTAAAGATGCAATTGTTTTTGACTTCATTTATTTATTTTTATTTTTGTGACGATGCAATTGCTGCCTTTCACTGTGCGAGCTCATGAAGGGAGCAGGGGTCTCCCTCTAATGACAAAGGTGTTTATTATACATTCTGGGTTATTGACTGTGGCGGTTTAACCATTTTCTTTCTCCAAAAACTTCACTATCTTTCTCTCACCACAGCAGCTTGTTCTAGTTTCTCTCTTCCAGGTAGGGCAAGTAAAGTTACGCTATAGGCAGGGGAGGGGAAGTCTCTCTGCATTGGCGATGACAGCAGCAACCATGACTGGGGCTCTGCAAACCTTGATTGAGGGTGCTGTACTGTCATCCTGAGGCCCTTCCAAGGGTGCGCGGGAGGCTGGTTCAGGCTTGCAAACAACAGGCAGACTAGCCTGGATTCAAGCTGACATCCTGAGCTTAAACAAGCAGATGGTCTGTGAAGCAAGCAACCATGGCGCTAGCTAAACAGTTAGCAAAGGAGTTAGGCAGACACAAACAAAACAGAGATAGATGCCACTCTTCTTCATCATTTAGTGACTCTTTCTACTCCTCCTCTTCCACTCCCCCCCACTGCCTCTACTTTGCTCCCTACTTACAAAAAAAGGAGAAAAGGTTGTAAGTGCTGGCAGTCATTTTGTCTCTTGCTCAGACTTTTTCTGAACAAGAGACAAAATGAATGTCTCTTGCTCAGCAAAAACTGTCCATACTTTTAGGCTCCCAAATTTGATTTATTTTTAATTACATTTCTATACCACCCAATACTCAAAGCTCTCTGGGTGGCTCACAAAACAAAAAAGAAAATAAGATGTTGAGCTTCATAACCTTTGTCCCAGTAGCTTTCTTATAATTCCGCTTCTTTGTTACAGGTATCCCAATTTTTCCAGTCATTATAGTTACATATAAAGGCTACATATGAAGTTGTGCCTCATGTTAGGAATACAGGCTGTGTTTCTAGAACAGGTCAGACTGCTAGAAGCCTTTGCACAGGGTTGGCATTGTTTACATTGCTCAAGTAGACTTCCCCTCCCTCGTTCAATGATGACAGCCAATAGATCTTCCTCTTAATGGCTCAGAAGTGCCGTGTGCACCCAGGCAAGAGCCACAACTGAAATGCTTGCTTGGCTTATTTTTTCTCCTCCAACAAAGCAGAGCTTTTATGCCAGCATGATGCTCAAATAAGAAAGGGGAGATTGCATTATAGTCCATAGGTTTAGGATGTGAGGAACAAAGTTTCTTTTTCTCCCTCCAGGGTTCTTGAGTTTGGAGTGTTTTGTTTCTTCCACCTGTGGGGTGTGTCTATAAGGAACTCCATTGTGTGTCACACCCATTGGATTGAGAAACATTGCCCTAAGCTACTACCGATCATAATGTTTGTTCTCATCTGTTCTTTTTTGTACTTAATTTCCAAATTATTTCCTTACCTCATTTTCTTCCACTAGCAGATGTCAGGATTTTCAGCTCCTGATGCTCAAAAATTGACTTACCCCTTCCCCATGTGCAAGTAATGGAATCAACTTCAAAACTAAACTGTAAAAATATATGGCCTTTATTTGTTTTAGACAGTATTTATTATATCACAACATGGTCACATTTTCATGCTTTGTTCCACAATAATGGCCAGAAGCTTTAAAATTGAAAACGTGCCTCAGGCATAGAGGAAATGTAAAAGACTTCAAGAATTGACGCATTTAAAACACATAAACGAATTGACTGTTGATGGTTTATAAACATGGGAGGATATTATTTCACTGATAAGTTTTCCTATTATGTTACATGATTCTAATTGATACCTACTTGGACAAAAACATGGAGTGTTTTGACTGCTGAAGACTTGATAACCACATTTTAATGTAGGGCTAAATTAGTATTCATATGTTAAGACAAATGGAATTTGTGTTAAAGTAAAACCACCTGTTTGTGTGGAGGTACCTCCCCCCCTTTAATCAAACCAGAGGTTGGTTTAAAGAGGTTGGTTTAGAGGCAGGGAAGCTCTTTGCCTCAGGACAACAAATACGCAAAAAGAGCAAAAGTCTGAAATCTGTGAAAATCATACAGTTAAAAGTCAAATGTATGTGTCATAAGGGACGGGATGTAAAGACTTCAACTGAAGCTATATCATCAGGTATGAGTTCTGTCATAAAAAGGAGATGGCATAATTACAGTAGATAAGCTCAATTCTCTTTAAGAGTCACCTAATCTTCTTACGTTGATTGTCTTTGGGCTATTGTCTTTTAATGTCTTTGAAAAATGGTTACCTAAAATTGTACAGTGCGTATGTTCACATAATTAGTTCTAGTTGATATCTTATATGGCAAGCTAAGACATGATTTTGTAACTATGGAAAAGATGACACAGTCTGAATATAAGTGTGCAACTTGAAGATCTCTACATATGTGAAGAATTCTTTTGGCCTAATTCTAGGCTTAGTTGCACTAAATATGTGGCTAAGATCTGGACTGGCCCTTCCATTTGGTAAAATGGAGCAGGCAGCTTTATGTAGCAGATTTTGGGCACCATTGAAGAACGTATAGATCATTGAGCATTCATGTCTGCAGATTTGGGGCATCTTATGCCATCATGAGGTACTATAAAACTTTTTGTTATTAAAAGATTGTCAACTGTCAGTTATTTAATTGAATACAAGTTTGGATGTGTCTGACAACTTCTCAGTTACATCTCCGATCATATTTACTGGGAAAAGAGCATCAGAATATTTCGCCAGCCTTGACTAGAATGACTATAGTACTGACATTATTATTATTATTATTATTATTAATTTATATAGCACCATCAGTGTACATGGTGCTGTACAGAGTAAAACAGAAAATAGCAAGACCCTGCCGCATAGGCTTACAATCTAATAAAATCATAGTAAAACAATAAGGAGGGGAAGAGAATGCAAACAGGTACAGGGTAGGGTAAGCAGGCACAGGGTAGGGTAAAACTAACAGTAGAAAGTAACAGTAGAAGTCTGCACAACATCAAGTTTTAAAAGCTTTAGGAAAAAGAAAAGTTTTTAGTTGAGCTTTAAAAGCTGCGGTTGAACTTGTGCTACTTTAATGCAGTGGGTACTAGCAGATGGAGAGGGGGGAAACAGTAATGATCAGAAATCACAAGCATTAAGTCATGACTGAAACCAATGTGGTAAAAGTCAATGGGTGTGCTCACAGCCCTAAGTATTTATTTATTTATTTATTTAAGGATTTTTATGCCGCCATTCAGCCAAAAAAGGCTCTCATGGCGGCTTACAAAAGTATTTCTTGACAGTCCCTGCCCACAGGCTTACAATCTAAAAGACATGACACAAAAGGAAAGGGGATTGGGAGGGAGGAGGAGGAGGGGGAAAAGGAAAGCAAATTCAGGCACTACAATCTTAGTTGGAAAGTTCAGCAGTTACAGGTGACAGCAGGAGGGAGGGGGCTCTCAGCTGGAGCTGGACCCAGGCACGGTGGAGAGGTGCCTGGCTGCTGCTTCCTCCCTCACTGGTGGCCTCTGCAGAGACAGTTGGTAGCAGGAGGGAGGGGGCTCTCAGCTGGAGCTGGACCGAGGCACGGTGGAGAGGTGCCTGGCTGCTGCTTCCTCCCTCACTGGTGGCCTCTCCAGAGACAGTTGGTAAAGTACATTCTTTGTATTTGTTACTAGATAGAATGGGCTGGGCAAACTCTTTGCTACTGAAATCTACATTATGAAAATTCACCACCATGTGCTCAGATTAATCTCTGCAATCATTAAGAGGTTATTTTTTAAATAATGGGGTAGGAAACATAGGGACATGCTGGGACAGACGAAAGAATACTTCAAACAAGGCATAACTAATGTATGAATTTTCTACCACAAGTTGTGTTGATGGCCACTAGATGGGTTAAAAAAAGGATCAGACCGTTTCATGGAGGATAGGCCTGTCAACAGCTTTTAGCCCCGAAAGCTAAATGGAATCTCCATGTTCTGGGGAAATATATACCACTGGATGTGAGATGGATCCACAAACAACAGGGTAGGGAACTGTTGCTTTCATGCCCTCTTTGGAAGCTTCCCAGAGGTGTCCAGCTGGACATCATTGGGAACATAATGCTGAAGCCTTGGTCTGGTTCAAAATTGCTTTCCACTATTTTAGGTAGGGGTAGAACAATTCCTTAGAATAACACATTTGTATAAATAAAAATGCTCTATGTTAAAAACTGATAGGAGGTTTAACCTGAACAGCTTTTACAAAAACAAAACAAATCACATTGACTTTCTTGGTAGTTTACAAGACAGCAAAGATAAACATCCTAGAACAATATTTATATTTCCCTAATTTAAAATATATTCAAGCCAAGGGTGCAGTGAGTAATCTTACTGCTACTCAAAATGCATCACCAAATTGCATGTGGTTTTTAATTAGTTATTCTCCCTGAGCCAATATGAGAGAATTATATTGTAGAGACAGGCTTATGTGTGTTCAGCTGATGTGAATGCAGATGCAAATTTGGGTGCGCAATTGCCCTTTTGGGTCAGATCACATGTAACGCCGGGTCACCGTGGATTAATTAATCTGTGGAGTTTCACAGCATGTGCTGACCAACATTTTGAATATGCAAGCTGCAGCAGACATGCACTGTGACTTGTTGTGTTGTGTGAACCCTGGCGGTATGGGTTAAGCCAGTGGCCTTCAACTGGTGCATACTTCAGACTCACCTTGGACTCCCAACCTGCAACATGGGACCCACTTTCACAATTGCCCAACATGGCGGCAACAGCTTTGCCATGACCCCTCTGGACTGATCTCATGACCCACTTTTGGATCAAGATCCACAAGTTGAAGACCACTGGGTCAAGCAACTTTTGAATAACCCATTAATTAATACACTGTGGCTTATCTCCACATGTGAACCAAGTCAAAATCTTAATGGTCATCTTTCTTTGGGCTTCTGTCTATATATAACTAGTCAAGCACAACTAGACCTGGGCCCATGGTGTTTGAGAAGAATGCAGCAATTGCATATTCAGGTGAATGAATATAATCATACAACAGGAATTGAAGTGTCCATCGGTGCTATGTTAAGGGCACATGAATGGGGAAATATGTGACTTTTTTCCTGGCGCTTCTGCTTTTTCTGTTTTGTGTATATAATTAGCAAATAGCTAAAGCTCTGGCTATTGGGCGGTATAGAAATGTAATTAATAAATAAATACTACCTATCCACGTTTCTGTAATGAAAATGACTGAATAAAATGACTGCTGACTTTTTAAAAATAAAAAGTTCAGAGCAAACCTGCAGAATTAATAACTTAGTGAATTTGGGGGTGAGGATTTGGCACGGGGATTGGTTGCCACGCCTGTTTTTAGACTGTAAGTGGTAAGCTTGTTTGTGGCATATGCACCACCTAGCATGTGCTGCATTGTATATTGCTCACAAATTCCAAACATTCCTGGAATAGGATATCTCACTATAAGGAGCTTGCTCTGTTCTGATAAAATAAAGCTCTGTGTGTGTGTGGGTGTGTGGGTGTGTGGGTGTGAGAGAGAGATTGAGATTCCTTACTGTTTCCCAGACAGTCAATAAATTTTCCTGTCACTTCAAACAATAATGGCTCAGGAACCAACCCTATTAACCAGTGGCTAGATTAAATAGCTTCCCCATCGGATTGTTTGGTCTGCTACTTGATCCTTAGCCAAACAAGAAGAAAGTCAGGTGTCACTTTGGCCTGCATAGAATTAAAAGTTAGACTGGTAGCAGCCTAAGAGGACCTTTTCCAGGAGAAAGCAAGTAGAATTTTATTTCATACTTGGTTTCTGGAATGGTAGAGGTGACCTGAGGTATTCTGAAGTGGTGTGTTAATAGGCAGCAAAGAGACAAATGCACCTACATTAAGCTGGAAGTCTTGTATTTATGTGACCCTCCCATCACTGGGACACTACAAATCCATACAAATTACCAGACTCCCACAGGGTGAGGTCTGTTACTCCAGATTAGTTTGGTCACTTTAAGCCCTATTCAGGTGTTTTGTATCTGAGTATACTAAATATGCTAGGAGAGGGGAGTGTCCTTGCCCCACCCAGCTCAATCATTTTCTACTCATGGTGGCTGACATACTGAGTAGGAGAGCCTCTGTGGAGGCTCTCTGCACAATTCAGAACACAGGTTTTCCAGAGTTATTCTGACTTTATAGTATTCTGGATCTAATGAAGAGCTCCCACGGATAGAGGAGGCTCTCATCTTCACAAAGTACAGGGCGACAAATGTGATGATGGTGGTGGGCAGGACTAACTTGCTCCCCCTCCTCATGTGTTTAGTGTACTCCATTGTAGAATGCCTGAATAAGGGCTTGTATTAAACCAAAGGATTCTACTACACAGTAGGTGCAAGCGTGTTGTAGAATATGAGGTAAAAACATAGTTGTCTCTAGTTGTCTCCCACCCTCTGAGTTTTGGAGCCTAAAGGAATCTTAACATTTATTTTCTTATCTCTCCTGCAGCTGCATGAAGACATTGTAATATTACCATCTTTCTTCAAGTAGTTCCTGTACTTTACTCTGTCCATTCCAAAGAAAGAAGCACAAGTTAAGGCCAAAAGCAGGTTCAGGAATCAGGAAGTGATATTGTGTTCATGCAACAGTAAGGATGGGGGAAAGGAACAAGATCAGGCTAATTTCCCAATTAACAAGTTAGACTAAATATTGCTGAGAAGTTGTCTAATGCTCAGGCATTTGTGAATCCACTTGGCAAGCTTGGGATCCTGTATCTTTCAGAACACTAAAAGGTGCAAAAAACCAAAAAATAATAAAAACAAATTGTAAATCTTGTATGGAGACGAGAAGAATCAGACAGCTGTAAGGAATGTACGGGACAAAAATAGAAAAAGACAGTACTCCTTATTCCCAAAGTATTTCTTTATAAACACGTTCCCTTTAGAATTAAATAAGGCAATTTGATGTGTTCACCTTCTCAAACTGAGCTTTTGAAGGGGTTTGATTTCAGAAGCATATTCGATGGGGAAGATTTGTGGCTGTCAGTATTGAGAAGTTAAATAGTTCCAGCTGCCTTCTTTAATTTTTAATTTTGATAACACTTCCCTTGAAAAAACCGTTTCTCAAAATGCATTGAATAATATAGGCCTTTTTTCCTACACTGATGTTGTACTTTAATTAATTGATATCACTCTTTTGAATCTTAGAACCCATTCACACATCCATGCTTTCACTTGATTACTTTTCAGTCTGGCTCATATAGCTGGATGACCATTGGGGAAAGCATTAGGTTTAAGATAATATGGAAGTTCTCTCTGTAGTGTTTTATCTCTGGAGGATTATTCACTAAAATGTTCTCACTTGATTCTGTCATCATCAAGGGATGAACTGTTATGCAAAATCAGCTCTTAAAGAACTAATACCATTTTCATTTGAAATGATCAACTCAGTAAGAATTTGGAAACGATAAGATTAGCTGCTGATGCCCACTGTGGACTTTGGAACATATTTCAAGAAACACTGCCCTTTTTGATCTTATTGCTGGGAGTGTTTATCTTGATTACATTTTAAAGTTAATTTGGGTAATCATCAATAAAATTTAAACGTAGGAATTGACGTGCACAATCATTTCAGTGTTCTGTTGTCTGTCTGTAACTTATTGTAAAACAGCTTCCTGGTAAATACGTTGCTTATTTCTGCAGCTTAGTGTTCTTTCTTTTCAGTTAGCATGCACAAACTAACCACTCAGCATTTCCTGAAGTGTAGCTAGCAGGCAATTATGAGCCAGCTATTAAGGAGATAGTTCACTACCAGGTATCTAGAGTGAAGCTTACCTTAGGCATTTTAGTGGTCTAGTTGGCATGTTAAGAATGGAATATCAACAAAGACTGTGTAGTAGATCCAGAAGCTTCAGAGTCCAATGGCACCATCTCCCTCCTTCTGACATTGTTTTTTAATTTATCACAGATTCTGTTACATTCCCCTGTTTTGCAACCAGAGCAGCTCTCTCTTTCTGGAGCCTCCCTGCTTTCATTTCAGTCATAATTTAACAATCTACAGAAGGAGATGCAGGTGGTAATCAGCCTATAACCTAACCTAGGTAATCTGGTGGGTTATATCCAGTGCAAGAAGGAGCAATCAAAGCATAGGTGGGGAACCTTTCTCACCCTGAGGGCTGAATTCAGTTTTGGAAAAATTCTTGAGAGCCCCATTTCAAAAAACTAGCATATTTTGTTTTACATCCTTACAACCAGTAACTAAGCCTTAGGAGAGACAATTCAACCATTTAGTATGGGAGAAAAACATGCAAAAGCTGGGAATCCATTGGGGGTAAATGGAGAGGGGGTGTGGTCTTCTGGGAGATCCTAGAAGGCTGGATTGGGCGTCAGGACAGCTGGATTAGGTTTGAAGTTCCCCATTCTTGCTTCAGGGTGTACTGGCTGAGGCAAAAGACAGTTGAGGCCTGTGATCTAGTTGTAGAGGATACAGATATAGATTAGACCAGCCTCCCCTAACCTAGACAAAATTGGAAGAGGCTGGATTGGATTGGATTAGATTAGATTAGATTAAGGCTTTGTATGGGACTGGGGCTGGATGGATGGTTGCTGAAGAGGACAGAAGAAAGTGGCAAGCAGGGACGGTGCTACCATAGAGGCCACTCAGGTGGCTGCCTAGAGCGCCAAGCTAAGAGGGCCACCGGGCACAGTGCAGCACTCACACGTGTTGGCTGTGAGCTGGCCCGGCCCAAGGATTCAGATGGGCCTGGGCAGGCGAGATGGCGCCCAGCCGAAGCGAAGCCAGGGACTCTGGGGTGGAGGTGGGGTGGCTCCACGTTCGTACTTCCGGAACGTGCCCGGAAGAGAGAGAGAGAGAGAGAGAGAATGTATGGGTGAATGGGGTGCATGGGGTCTTTGAGTGAATGCATGTTTTCATGCGTGTGTTTGTTTGGAGTGAGTGATGCTGAGTGTGTGTGTGCGCGTGCATGTGACTTGGGGGGGATGATTTGGAGGTGATATTCCTATTAAATAATGCATTTTAGACCCATAGACGTTCCTTTCCAATTTGTTTGCTATAATTGGCATGAAGTATTTCTTGCACTTTAAAATAAATTTAGCAGTTTCAAGTTTTGTGCTTCTTATTTTTTCCAGGAAACATATGTTCTTAAAAATCAAAGTTGGCATTTTTTGGGTGTGTGTGTGTGAAAGTAGCTCACCTTGCCTAGGGCGCCAAATAGTCTGGCACCGGCCCTGGTGGTAAGCATCTGTAAAGACAACTGAGATTCTATTGAATCCTGACAAATTGGATTGGGACACGTTGTGTGTCAAGAAGCAGTGGTCCTGAGGTGAATTCAAGTGTGTCACAAGTGCTGAGGAAGTCCTGGTAATCCAAGACTACTAGAGTGGCTTGGGGGAAGGGAGACATGAGAGGATGTTTTGATAGTGTTTGTTGTGTAGTCCCCTTTCTCCTATTGTCTTGTGAAAACCCTGTTTGCTACCTCTTATTTAACATACTTTTCAAATGTTTAAAATATTTGGGGACCACCCATATTTTGTTGTAGATATGAAAGGACATTAAAAGGTTGAATTAATAGGCATAAACAGCCCAAATGCTTATGCAGTAACTTTGCTGCCTTTAATTGTCGTTTTCAGTACCAGTGTATTTCTGTGTTGTAAATTAACCAAGAAATTGTAATAAGGTAATTTTCTTGTAAATTTTTGTTCTTAAAAATCAACACACACCCCTAAGAAAATACAGTGAACAATACATTAATCAAACTTAATTGGACAATATGAGTATACATTTTACCTTTTTCTGAACAAGCATAGAAAAGAGAATTACAATCTTACAGGCATAAGGTATCGTTGGGTGGAAAAAAGAATTCAGTGTATGTTCCAGCGCATCCGGTAACTAAATGCTGTGCTTATAATCACCCAATGCCATAGATTTATCTCATTTGCAAATTACTACTTCATGGGGACCTTGTGAAAAACAATCAATGATTATTTGAAAGACAAAACAACGAATTGTGTGATAATTTAAAGACATACTGTAGCATACACTTTTGTAGACTAGGGTCCAAACAAGTTGTGCACATGTTTATTAAACATGTGCTTGGTGGTTCAGCTATAAAGTAGGGATGGGTGTTAACAATAAAATGAGCATGTAGAGAACGAAGGCAAAATCCACCCATCCCCCATCACTCCACTGCTTTAAGACTTTTCCCCCAACCTTGGGGAAATCATCTTAAAGCACTGGACTTTAAGGTGGTGATAGGTGGGGTTCACACTGTACCCTCTGTGAGTTTCTTCTGGTGTTAAAAGTTCATCATTACCATCCCATCTTTGCTTTATAGCAAAACTGGTGAATGGGTGTTTTAAGGAACATGTATATGTCTGGTTTGACCCTAAGGAATAGTGTTTAAGATGGCATAAGACTATTTTGTTGCTAAGGTTAACTTTGGGAGATCGTTTTATGGGGATCCCAAGATAGAAGATGCAACTGTAGAACTGTATTCTTAAGAGGTATAGATTGTTGCAATAAAACAAATCAAGCAGTTGCAAAGAGTGGCTTGCATGAGTGAAAGTCAGTTGTACAACACGGTTTTCCTCCTCCACACTGAAATGCTCTGTGTCCCTGGAAAGCGTCTCCAGGCATGGGATGTGGTGTGGGGGCTGCAGTAGGAAGGGGAATCTAAGATAATACATATCATTAGAGGACCAGTTGTACTGCTATGCATATTAGTTGTATAAATGAGCATATATTGTTTGAGTTGAATCCAAAGAACCGGGAGCGGAAGGAAAAGAGCCTTTAATGCTGTTCTGAAAATGGTTGCACTACAGCCTGTAGAAGAGTTCATATTGAGCTATAATAGGAACGTTCTATAGCAGTTCTCATGCTTCTGCTTGCACTAGAGGTTCAAGACACTTTTGTGCAGCCTCTTGTGCGAGCTGAAGAATATCTTTGGACTTGATTCATTTTTCTCATGCAGCATCCTCACGAGAAAGTGTAAAATGGCCTTTCGTGATTCAAGAGTGTTTCCTGTGTTTCTTTCAGCATGCATGAGCATGTTTTAAGTGAATTTTTTTAATTAAATCCCATAAAAGGGGTTTGTTTCAGCTAAATTTCTGATACTGCACCTGAAAACAGAATGTTCTCATTTTTCTTTGTCTTTCTAGGCATTTGCTTCCTTCCTCCTGATTAAGTCTTTCAGCATGATAGCTCTCGTTTTCTGAAAAACATGTCACAGATTCTCCTTTGTACCATATACCTGAATAGAAAATATTTCTTCATTTCTAAGAGCCCATATATTAGGGTATAGTTGAAGTACACGATATTTCCCAGATGGGTAAGATTAAACATCAATCCCTCATTTTCCTACAGATTCCAGAAAATTTTGGAAAGAAACTTCATTATTTCATAGCCATCTCCATGTGGCAGGAGACCTGTGTAAATCTCTTCTTAAACTACATGTCAAAGAAAAGATCATCCAGTATTATGAGAGATGGGAAGCTTATTTCAGATCCTTGAAAGACATATAAATCTGTTTAACTTAAAAAAAAAACCTTTAAAAATACCTTAGCAAAAATGTATCTCATTAAATCAGTTGGAAACGGTTGGTTCCAGCAAAATAACATGTGGTTATTATCAACAGCTTAGGAAATACTTTGCATTAATAAGCAAGAGGGTTTTTTTTTAAAAAAAATCCATACATGAAGCACAAAACTGAAAGGTATTATTAGTGAGCTATTCATCCTAATAACTTTTTGGAGTCCGATTAATTTTATGTATATGAAAACTCAATCTACTTCTGCTGCTCTGCTTCTCAAGTAGGGCAGTTAAAAATAAGCAAGGGCTGAGTCAGTTAATTTAAATGAGATTACAAATCAAAACTTTATTTACTTAATTAAAACACTCTGTCGTAAAGTTAACAGTTTTGACAATGGCTAGTTTGGTGACGGTGAAAGGAGGATAAGCTCCTGCTATAAAAGGTGTTGGTAAAACTGGAGAAGAGATATAACCAAAAGTGTTTAAATCATTGGGTTTAAAGTACTAAAGCTTAATCACTTTGTTTTACAACTAATTGGTTAATATTGAGGTTACTCATTTAGGTAGGCAGCAGCATAATGAAGGGACATCTACATAGGGCATAGCTAGACGGGGCGATATCCCGGGGAACGCCCCAGGATTGTCCGTGTGCATCCACATGACGCACAGGGCATCCCGGAGCAGGGAGGGATGATCCCTCCCTTTTCCTGGGATATTGCCGTACTCTTTAATCCCACTTTTTCCGCAGTCTTGGGAGACCGCGGAACATGTGGGCAGGCGTCGCGGTTTGTTCCGGCTTGCGAGTAACCGCGAGGAGCTGGGCACGGGGGTGGGGTGGGGGGAGCAGGGAAATTGGTTTTTTAAAAAAACACTAACCTTTTGCACACAAGCATTTGTGCGCTCCATCTCCTTTAAAAATTAAAAACAAAATGGTGGGTGTGACGTCCTCTTTCTTCTAGGACGTTGTGCGTCCCATGTAGACAGAGGGGGTGATCTCATGATAACAATATTATCAGATTATAACCCCTCTGTCATGTTAGACTGGGTAGGTCTAGCCATGGCCATAGTTAGATTCATAGTGACTCCTGCAGGGTAGACGTCTGACAGGAGATAGAGAATGACTGGCTTCACAAAGCACACAACCCACACTCAAGGGTGAGTATGGGTTGAGTGTGGTTTGTCATCTAACAATTGTTTGTTGTGTTGTGTGAACCCAGCCATGCTAATAAACCATTGTTTGTTAACCATGAACAACCCACAGTTCACAACCCAGCAACAAAACATGAGTTCTCTATGAGTTGATAATGGTTAACAAACCATGGTTTGTTAGTGCAGTTGGGTTCACATAACACAGCAACGACAGCCCATGGTTAAACAACAACCCACACTCAACCTTGATAATAGGTTGTTGTGAAGCTAGCCTTCTCTAAAATCTAACACTGTTGCAAATACTTAGAATAAAATAGGTATATATTGCAAGCATCCAGTGAGAAAAAGAGACAGCCAATATGTCTGTCATAAGAGACAGCTTTTAAAACTTGATTTTGTTCTGACTTTATACTGTTAGTTTTACCCTACCCAATGCCTGTTTACCCTACCCTGTGCCTGTTTGCATTCTCTTCCCCTCCTTATTGTTTTATTATGATTTTATTAGAATGTAAGCCTATGCGGCAGGGTCTTGCTATTTACTGTTTTACTCTGTACAGCACCATGTACATTGATGGTGCTATATAAAATAAATAAATAAATAAATAAATAATGTCTTGGTATTTAGTATGCTAGCTGAAATTTGCAGTGAGAGTAGTTTCAGAGTAGCGAGGGTAAAAGAGAAGTTTCCATACATTTTCTATATAATAGAAAGCCTTTGCACAATTTTCCAATGCTACACACTTTTGTGTGACTTTAAAAATAAACCGAATGAAATGAAATATTGTGCAGCTTTTTAAACTATAACTAAAAAGTTGGTTCAATGAGGGCAGCACATGAATATTTTCTATAGAATATATTTTGTAAAAGGCAACAGAAGAAGCTAATGTGGCTTCACAAATTAACTGAAAACACAAAAGTGGAAGTGGAAAGAAGGCCAATTCACAAAAGAAGAGTACAGACAGATAGCACAGAAGTGCAGGAATGGTGTCCTGAAGGCTAAAGCTGAGAATGAGCTGAGGTTAGAGAGGGATGCTAAAAGCAACAAAAAAGCTTTCTTCAGGTATGTGCACATTAGAAGACCGAGGAAAGAAATGATGGTTCAGCTAAGCTTCCTGACAATTAGAGCAGTATGAAAATAGAACCAATCAGCTGGGGAGGTAGTGGGCTCTCCCACATTAGAGGCATTCAGGATGCAGCTGGACAGCCATCTGTCAGGTATGCATTGAGCAGAGGAATGGACTCACTGGCTTTATAGGACCCCTCCAACTCAAATATTCTATGGTTCTGTTTAGGGTGAAGTCCTGTGCATGTTTGGACAGAAAGGGGAATGTCACGCTACATGTCACGCTAAGCCATTCCATGAATAAACCATCATGGGTTGGTTTTCACTGAACAACCCCCACGGTACTTGAGCCTGCCATGGCTTTTTTTCTCCTCCTTATTCCCCTCCAGCTCTCCCACCGGCTCCAGCATGTATCCCAGGTGCCTTTTTGGAAGATTGTCTTGTTGCCTCAGTCCCTATATCAGCACCCTTTCTGCAATTGGTCTGCTGGGGTTGCTGGCTATCAAGAGAACCCCCACCCCCACCCCTCATCAGCTCACCAAATGGAATTAATTTTTCTGAGTCCTTATTAACCTGTTTGCCAGCTTTTCCCCTGGAACTTTCACTGTTGTGCATGTCCACCTCTCCAATATTTAGCCAAGCATCCACGTGTTCCTCTCTTCCACTTTGGGGCTTTCCTTTCTAGGTAGTGAACAATGTTTTTAACAAAAACCAAAGTCAGCTTCACGTTATATTAAAGGAAGCACACCCACTCCCAAAGTGCCTCCACCTCTCTGTTATTTAGCCAAGCAACCCCATACTCCCTTCTTTCAATTCAGCACTTACATTGCAAGCTAGTGAATACTTTTTTTTTTTTAAAAAAAAGGCTGCTTCATGTTTAACTAAAGTAAGTGTACCCACTCCCAAAGTAAGAGCACCCACTGGCAAAGTGTCTTATCTCCATTCGCTTTCAGCTCCCCCCCCACCGCTTGTAGCTAGCTTGTTTATTTCGGTCATAGACCAGCACAACAGAAAACATCATCACAATAATATTAAAAACCCCAATATACAATAAAATACATACATAAAATCCATAAAACCCCCAATATACAATAAAATACATACATAAAATCCATAAAACGTGGCAGTCTCAGCCTTAGTCTAAGGTGCAATAAAATTCTTCAACATTAATTTCCGTTGGTTTATGGCAGCCGCACAGAAACTGGCCACTTTTAGAGTAATCTGAGGATTCTGATCCGATAGAAGATGTTTTATGTAGTATTCATCTGATCTACCGGGAATTCGCTGCAGGATAAAGGTTATAAATGTTTGGCATAGATCTTGATAAAAGGAACAATACAGCAGAACATGGCCTACTGTTTCCACTTTACCCATCTCACAGGGACATACCCGTTCTTGGTAGGGTACATTTCCAAACCTTCCATCCAAAAGGGCTGAAGGTAGAACATTAAAACTGGCCAGAGTGAAAGCTTTCCTGAATTTAGGAATATTCAAGTCCACCAGATATTTTGCATAAGCAAATATCCTCCCATTATCTCTAAATTCAGGATACCTTGAAGCCAAACTCAAATGATTTTGCAATTCTATATCCCAAATACTTTGTTGAATTGTCATTTTAGCTTTTTCAAAACCAAGAGCAACTAGGGCATTTGGTGAGAAGCCCAGAACTCTCAGTTTTTCATATAGCGTAGTTTTCCATTTTGTCTGGAATGTATCAATTAATGTCAGTTTGGCCAGGCCCACTGGGGAGAAAATCAGCTTCAGCCAGTAATGAATCCTAAGGATCCATATACGGGCCTCAATAGAAATTTGCCCTGTCTCTAAACGGACAATTACATTTGGAACACAACTTGGGACTCCCAAAACTGAACGCAAAAATTTAGTCTGAGTGACTTCAAAGGGGGCAAAATTTTTGTATGCGCACAACTGTGATCCGTATAACATCTGGGAGATGGCCTTCGCCTTGAAAACTTGAATGGCTGAGGGAATATATTGGCCTCCTTTCGTATAGAAAAAGCAGAGGAGAGCCTTGATGCTTCTCTGTGCATTCTCAATTGCATTTTTAGTTTGCAAACTCCATAAGCCAGAAGAATGAAATGTTATACCCAAGTATCTAAAGGATGAAACTTGTTCAATGGGATGGTTGTTAATCTGCCATTTATGCTTTAACCTTCTTCTGGAAAAAACCATAACCTTATATTTAAGATGGTTAATCAACAGTAATTCATTTTTACAATAGAGATCTAACGCTTTTAAAAGACGTCTTAGTCCTACACTTGTTAAGGAAAGCAGCACAGCATCGTTGGCATACAGAAGTACTGACAAGGGCTTATTTGCCAATTTTGGGGGATGGGAACATACTTCCCTCACACTTTTAACTAATGAATTGATATAGAAATTAAAAAGAGTAGGTGCAAGTATACAGCCTTGCTTTACTCCATTAAAAGTTGGGATTTGATCAGTTAGGTGTCCCACCCGATCGCAACTTATCCGAAGATAAGTGTTCTCATATAAGCAGCGTATGAGAGTTAAGAGACGTCTATCAATATTTGTATCCTCAAATTTTTCCCATAACCTCTCTCTTGAAATTAGGTCAAAGGCCGATTTGAAATCAATAAAGGCTGCATAGAGAGCTCCTCTAGCTTTTGATGCATATTTGTCAACCAGGTGTTGGAGAACCAAGCCTTGGTCAATAGTAGATCGCCCAGACCTAAATCCTGCCTGTTCGTCTTCTAGAATGTTTTCTTGATCCAGCCACATAACTAGTTTTTCATGAAGATGGCTGGCATACAATTTACTGATTATACTTAAAAGGCTGATGGGTCTGTAATTTGCAGGGTCTGATCTTTTCCCTTTTTTGTATATTGGGATGATAATTGCAAGTCCCCAATCTTCTGGGATGCAAGCTGAATGATCGATGTAAGTGAATAGGGCTGCCAAAACTGGCGCCCACCACTCTTTATTGGCTTTAAGTAGTTCTGGAGGGATGTTGTCTCCACCTGGTGCTTTACCCTCTTTAAGTTTCAGGATAAGGTTATTTATTTCAGAAACAGATACAGGGGGCCACTCGGGAGCACTATTAATTAGAGCTCTTGGAAACTATTGGGAAACTTGCCCACTTGCATACATAGTATAGAAATGGGATTCCCAAACTTTAGCAGGGATAAGATACTCCGGTCTAGCTGTTATATTTGGCCAACCCCTTGAAATAACTTTCCAAAAGGTGGCTGAATCACCCGCCCTCGATGCATCTATTAAACTCTGCCATGCTTCCTTTTGGGCTTGCTTCTTTTTATCTTTAATCAGAGCTTTATATCTCCTTTTGTGCTCAAACCATTCCTTAGGAAGTACTGGAAGATTCTGTTCCCTGTACTGCCTGTACTTTTATAACTAAGAGGTGTTTTAAAGCAATGCAGTCTTGGTCAAACCACCTTTTAGATTTATTGGGCAAGGAGAGTAGTTGTTTACCCTTTTTATGCTTCAAGCAATTTTGAAGGGAGGAGATCAATATTTGGTATAATGATACTGCTTTTTCGGGGGATACTGCATTTAGTAGAACATCTCTAAGGTGGAGAATGCAATCCGAGTATAACATCTCAGATGTTGCTTTGTCCAGTTTGGCAGACCACCTAATCCGTGAGGATCTTATTTCTGCCTCTTCCATCATTGGAAAACTGTGTTCAGTGTGCACATTAAGGTTTCTCAGGTTTAGGGATAGCATTAAGGGTAGATGGTCACTCTCAACACGGTTGAGAGTGACCATCGGTTGAGAGTGACCTTAAGCCCAGTCACCTTATTTAACAAATTATAAGAGACTATGATATAATCAATCGTTGATGCACCCAAACTTGACAGGAAGGTAAATTCCCCATTCATATCACCCTTTACACCACCATTCAAAATGACTAAATCAAGTCTATTTATCATTTTCATAAGGCATAAGCCAGCGTAATTGCAACCCTTATCCTTAGATTGCCTATCAGGCAGGGGGTGGGCCTCCTCTGTTGCAGGTTGGTGTTCATGGAAATGGGCATACAAGGCTGCATCATTCTGACCAGTTCGAGCTGGTCCCTGCTTGTTACATTTCTTCCCCTCCCTGCTTGTTACATTTCTTCGTTGCTAGCTGTCACAGAGCAGTGATAGAGAGGATAATTACAGAAATGGTAATGCACCAGCCGTTCGCTCCTGGGTTCTTGCACAGGAGAAAAAGTTGTGAATGTTCAGGACACACTCTGGTGTCCTTTCATCATGATTTTTAGGGTTATGGGCAGAGGGCGCTGAGAAGGGATGGTTGAGAATGGATGATCGTGAGAGTGGCAGAGGTTTTTGCTGCTCCTGCCGGGCAGCTCATTAACCATTCTTAGCAACCCATGATAAAATCACACTCTGGATTCAGATGACACAACAAACCACTATGGATATGAGCTATGGGTTCTAGGGTGGCTTGTTTATGAAAAATAAACACTTCTATAGAAACTGGCCTGAGTTCACATGACACAATAACCCACCTTGACTGACTAACCATGGTGAGTTGTTACATCTTGTGAACCAGGTCAAAAAGTCCTACAGTTCTCAAGATGTCCCACCCAGCATTGCTGGCTGAAGGAATACTAGGAGTTTTTCCTGTCTAAATAGGATTGCATTCTTAGGCTTCAGTCTTATGCACATACTTGGGAATAAGCTTCAGTTCTCAGTGGGACTTTTTTCTAGGTAAATATGCATAGAATTGCTCTGCATCTTATGCAGTGTTAAAGCTGAAATTGGTAACTTACGTTATGTCATCTGAAATCAAGATGATTGAAAACTGTTCTGGGTCACTTCTGGGAAATTTGAATTCAGGCAGGTTGCGGAAGTTGAAGGTTAATTATAATTAGGAAAAGAGTGATGAATGGTTATTGTCAAACATAGACACAGAAGGAAATGATGTTTGATTTTATGCTGCCTTTCTATTTCTCCTGTCCCTTATCATATCCTTACAGTTGTAAATTGATATGATGTTGAAAAGTGTACACATTTTGCTAATATTCTATCCTATATTTGATCTTCCTGAAACTATATAACGGTATATCGTCTCGTTACAATTTAATAACAGAAAACGTAGGTAGAAAGTAATTCTAAAATGCTTGTCATAGCTTATAATAGAATTGCACATTGGTTAATTGTCTAACTTTGCGTGGCTCCCAGATTAATAGGAAGCCACAATGTCTCTTTGACTTGAGAGCTTCCAGACTTGCCATTCCTTCAGAACTGCTGCTGGATAAAAATGATGTTCCTTTTCTTCTTTTCTCCTCTTGGACCAGAAATAAAACAAAAGATATTACTTTTGTTCTGAAACAGTGTCTTGGACATTTTTCTGTTTCTGCCCACCTCTTTTAAACAAGAAATCTGAAACTAGATGGGCAGACCCATTTCCTTAATCCAGAGTTTGCCCCATTGAAGTATGAAGTGGTGTGTGTGTAGAAGTAGAACCTGATCTTTAAGGGCAAAAATGGCATGTTGGTGAGTGGTAAGGGGCTCTGCTCCACCTCTATCCAGTGGCATATTTCCCTTGAACTCTTTTCTCCCCAAATGGAGGAAAGTATCTGGGATGGTGAACTGCAGAGAAGAGAGAGGAAGGAGAGAAAATCTGCTCCCTTTTGTTTTCTAAATTGGGGGGGGGGGGAAACACCTCCACCTGATACATGATTAAGGCAGACCTAGGTTTAATCAAACTGGTCTGACGTCATGTTTAGTTTAAGCCAAGAAGGCAAAACCTTGGCATCTCTGATAATTTGACTAATAAATTCACAGGTGTAATACGTGAAAACCGACTAAATTTCCATGCCAGTTGAAATCTCTATTACATAGAATTTTCATTAAATATGAAATGGTGCGTGTGACATTCCTGTCCAAGTTCCACCCTTCTTCAGTTTCTACCTCTGAGAAGCAAACCCCTCAGGAACACCTGCTTTCACTTGGGTCAGTTGTCCCCACTGACACTCAAGCTTCAGCCCGTTCTCTTTCTCTCTCTGGGTTCCAGAGACATTCAATATGCGTTATTAGTTCACTCAACTACAGGAGGAGTAATATGGAAATAGATTCAATAATGGTAGTGTAATAAGTCAGTTAACATGTGGGAGTTTGTATTTAAAAAACAAACAAAAACGAAACAAGATTTATTTAAAATATCATGAATGCTTGATCCTAAATTCCCTACCTACTCTGCCCCTTCTGAAATCCTGTACACACGCCCCACTAACTAGGTGTTGCGTCTTCAATCCTTAAGCCATCTGTCAGTTCTCCCTTTATACAATCTTTGAATGCCCCTCACTCTCTAGCATACTATTAACCCTATCCTACCCAGGTTACACTTAACAATGTAAGTGCATATATTACAATAACAGGCATATGTTACAGTGTGTGTATTTGAATTAAATAATAATAATAAATAATAATAGAGAAAAATATAAAAAGGAAGAGGAAAAGAGAGAAAAATATAAAAAGGAAGAGGAAAAGAGAGAAATATGTACACCACTGGCTATGGAAGTTAAAAAACTATGGCAACAGGAAAAGGTTACAATTATTCTGCCAGTCACATCAGTCAGCAGCATCACATCATTTTTACAGAAAATCTTCAGAAATTAGGGCTACCAAAATACATCTACACCAACATCCAGAAAGCAGTCATACTTAAAATATATTTATTAGTCAGGAAACTTCTGAATCAGTACAAGACAGCATGACTTGGCAAAGCCCATCATGTTCATCTAGAAAAACTGCCATGAGCAAGAAAGAGAGATAATAATAATATGACGTGTAGGGGGGAGTAATTCTGCTTTGGCACTTTATTATTATTTTAGGAATATTCATTAATGTATTCATTTATTACATTTCGATACTGCTGCATAGCCGTAGCTCCCTGGGCGGTTCATAAAAATATAGCTTAGGCCATGGCTAGACCAGGCCTATATCCTGGGGTCATCTCGGGATCATCCCTGTGCATCCAAATGACACACAGGGGATCCTGGTAGCAGGCAGGGACGACCCCTCCATTTGCCTGGGACAATCCTTAGGTCTAGCTAAGGCCATAGTGTGGGTACAATCATCATAATTCCTGATAATTGCATTTAAAATCTATAGTGAATTTATTATACTGTATCCTCTACTTCATTTAAATAATAATAATAATAAAAAGCTACTCAGTTTTTACTTTCTCGTCCTTTTCATAACTTTCTTGCCTCCCAGATGGCTACTGGAGCCTTCAAATAATTTCCAGGAGATGGATTTGGCCTGATCTCTGCTCTAGATAGGACCATATTAGATAAATTCAATTAACAAACATGTTTTTTTGTTATGCAAAATGGGAAATTCTCTTGAAATGTAACTATCTTCAGAGAGGAGAGTTTTGTCAGGACCATGGCAGGAAGAAAAAGTTAAACTGCCTGTCCACCCCCTATGTTTCCTAGGATGCTCCAGAACATCATTTACACAATAAAGGATGCATTTACACAATTGCCATTTCTGCTGGCCCACAGAGTCCAGCATCAAATGTTCCAAAAGTACAGGTACAATATTCTTCTCATTCTTGAGTTGCTAACTGTAACACTGCATATGCATACATGGTTAGAAGGATGATATTTCTTCCTGATTCTATGGCTATGTTTAAATATGCATTATTTGATTAGAGAGAATTCCATCTGAATATTTGGTCTCTTACAGCACTATTGTACACATGTCTATTCGGAAATAAGCCCCATTGGGGTAAGTGGGTCTTACTCCTAGTTAGATGTGTATAGGATTGCATCCTTACAATCTTTGGGATCATGACTATAATTCTAAACTCTGAAATGCTATAGTTTTCCCCCCCTTCTCTTCAAGAATACTGCATTTCCCCCCCCCCCATGTAAGAGTGTCATGAAAGACGAATCAAGTATATGTGGCTGCTATGCAACTTTGTCACAGGGCATGACAAAATAATGTACCTTGTAGAAAGATATGAGAATGAGTATTCTCATTTTACCAAGTAATCCCATTCAATGAACCCTTACACTAGTGACATAGTAACAGCAAATCAGTACCAAATTGGTAATATGTTTCTTCAATTTCTTTGTAGATTCTGGACAATCAGGAAGTCCAAGCCACAATGATCCTGCCAAGAATCCACCAGGTAAAAATTAGTTCTAGGCCATTTTGCAGTTGAGCATTGTTTGAGAACAAAGATTGTACTGTTAATAGACTGTATAATTGGTTAGCAAGCTATTTTGTGCTGGCACACAAAATTGTGATTAGGATAAGCACTAGTTCTATTACATTTTTTTGTGAAGTAGCAAATGCTATCAAGATCCCATTAACTGCAAGAAAATTTTCTTCAAATCCGGTCAGAGAAAGAGAGTCTAGAGTAAGAAGCTGGATCTCAAAGTATGTTACTTAGTAACACTATATAAAATTTCGCTTGGGTCCAGGAAATCTGATGGATCGTCTCCTCCTGTATTGTACTGCGTGTAATTTGATATCGTCATCAGAGGGTGTCATCAGACGAGCATTTTATTGCACACTCATTGCTGGGTGCTCACCGATTTTCACAGGTCCCTCTCATGATGTTGTCCGTGTCCCGCGCACCTCCTGTCCCTTGTAGTCTTCTTCGCGTGACAAAAAAACCAACAACCAATAAGTCTGGCTTATTTTTTGAAACAAAAGTTGCCGCTATCTCCTGCTGTGTGCGGGAGAAGCAGTGGAATCAAAATTGGCCACTGAATGGGCCACATGCACATTGCTTACTTCCTCTTTTGAAAGAGGAAGTATTGAGGGACAAACGCACAGGTGGAGAAGAAACGGTAAGGAAACACGATTTTCCCCTGTGTGATGATGCAGAGTCCCTGTTGCATCTCCCACTTTCAAGAGAGATGAGGTTGATGGCTATATGAGACATGGCTTTTTTTTTGTAGCAGCACCCTTCCAAGAGTGATCAGGCTTGCCATCCTTACTGAATTTTAGACAAATGAAGTTTTAAACTACAGCAGTCTGAGGAACCCGTCTTCATTCAGTTTTATTATCCATAATGAGGTTTAGATAAGTGAAAAAAATAATTTAGTAAGGCTTCAGAGCATTTTTGTTTGTTTGTTTATAAAGATGAAGTATGAACTCTTTGCAAGTTTGAAAGCGAATAATTGTCTCTGTGTACCTTCTCCAACGTTCAAACAATACAACTTGCAGAAGACTTGCAGCACTTGGTTGTTCCACAAACTCAAACAGCACTATAGTGTTGCTCCACTGATTTTTGTTGTTGTGCAAGTGCTTGTTTACCTGTTTTACAACTGCACTTGTGCAAGGATAATTTTAGTTGGCCTCTCCTCTTGCACATAGTTTGAAATATACTTTCTGCTACTGAATTGACATTTGCACTAGCGGAATGATACAGATACTGCCTAAGAAATACTGGTTAAGCTTAAGTTGTGTATGCCATCTTTCCCACTTTGCATGTCCACATTGAACTACTTTCTGTACGTGTAAAAGTGTCTCTTCCTATTTGTACTCTTTAGTGTATGCATCTCCTATCATGTAAATTGCCTCAGCAACTTATAAAAATAGAAGGAAATAGTGGACTTGCCAGAAGAGACAATGTTGACATCAGAGCTAAAAATCATAAACCTTCTTGATGTTTATCCATTTCTGCAAAACAACAGTCTCATGTGGCACCTTAAAAGCTAACAGATTTATCTCATGCCCTTGATAAAGTTGACTCTAATCCACAAAAGCTTATACCACAATAAATGTGTTAGTCTTTCAGGTGCACAAAACTCATTCTTTGTATTGTTTTGCTCCAACAGGCTAACACTATTCAGCTATGTAATGAGCAGTTCCCTTTTCCCCCTCGTGAGTAAATTGTAAGAATGTGAGAAAGCAATACAAACAGTATACCAAATTTGTTATTTTAGACTTCTCCTTGATTTTGCTGTTTTTGTAACTCCATTGTATCTAGCTATTTGTCATTCTAAAAAAAGAGCTGTTTGCTTGTTATTAGTAGGTGGTAGAATTCCAGAAGTTCACTTTAGAGACAGGAATTTAATGTTCTTTATTTTTGGTCAACCTTGTCTGTTGATGGGAAGGAACTCTTAACTTTTGGTTTCCTTTCTGTCAATAGGGTTCTTAAACTATTAAGGGAAGGTGCATTTAGTTACTTTTTCTTCTCTCATCCTTTTTATATTTTATAAGCTGCTCTTCAAAGCTTCTGTTGAGAAAGACTCTCCAGAGGCTTTCCGATCAGTGTACCATTAGTCATACTTAGAGTAGATCCATTGAAATCAATGGGGCAAATTAATGGGACTTCTCTAAGCGAGTAGGTTTCACAGCCAGGACACCACGAGAGAGAAGGCTTTTTTTTCTCTGATCACTACACACTATGCTTAAGAAAGCGGTAGGACTTAAGAGAAGGGTTCCCAAGATGATTTTAGAACTTTAGCAGGTTAATGCTGGGAAAAGCATTCTTTCAGATATTTGGATCCCAAACCACAGAGGGCTTTAAAGAGAAAAAAGAGCACTTTGAATTGTGCCCCCAAACGAACGAGTAGTGAGTGCCGTTGTTTTTGAACTAGAGAAATGTATTCCATGCAAATCTGTCTACTGAACCTGGGACTTTCTGCTTGTAGCATGTGCTATGGTCCTTGTCCAGGAATGTCTGGTGAAGCATCAGCTTTGCTTTAAATTATTAGCTGCTAAATTATCAGCTTTCTAATAATTTTTCTAAATGGAATTTTATTTGAAACACCAAATAGAGCTGTAAAATGCTGTCATTGACGTATGGAGAGTGAAACAGACTATAAAGTACACTGGAGTTTGAATGCTGAGGTTTTCCCCCTTAGCTGCAATTCCAAAACAGATAAGACTACTACCAGAAAGAATTTGCTCACCTTCCTTGTCCTTCACTACTTTGAGAGTTAGGGGGAGATTAGTCTAGGCTCTAGAGGATACCCTGAAGTTCTGACACATTATTTTCTTGTGGGAGCTTCCTATTATTTATTGCTGAAGGGTAGAAAATACAAATATTTATAATGACTGAAGAGGGAAATGCATAAATAGTAAACACCATATACTCACTGGTTAGACGGGCCACAGAGATTTTGGAATGAATGTTTTGGAGTGCTCTTCCCCTCCAAGACTGGTAGACAGTCAACTTTCTATGCTAGCATGGCCATTCTTATTTCTAGCTTTGATCTGCATCTTAAATATGAAGCCAGCATGTTGGAAGAGTATATTGCTATAGTTTTGGAATGTCATCACCTTCTCAAGAGCTTTGCCAAGAAAAAAAAAGCCTGGAAACTGCGTACTAGCAGTTGGCGAGGCTGTTGGCATTGAATGTTGGTTTCTCTCTGTTTGGCCAGACTGTTGCATTCTTTAGGGTGTCTGGTAATTTGCCTTCTTAACTAAGGAGGAAAAGCAATACCCTGTGCCAAACAAAAGAACATTAACTAAAGTTGTTTAGAGTTCTTTATAATTTATTCCTAAAAATACACTGTGTGTATTGATTATATGAGTACAGCTCTTACTTACTAGTAGAGCACAGTGGGTACAAGCATAAAATGTTTCTGCAAGAGTACTGGCTTATTATTATTATTATTATTATTATTATTATTTTGCTTTTCATCCTGAGAACTTTAGACTTGAGAAGCTAAGGAATGTTGAATACCAGGTGGCCATTTTTTTTCTTTTTTAATATTGAAACACTCTGACTTTAACAGCTACATAAGAAGCAGGATTTTACCCAGCATGGACCTAGCTACATTGGTATGCCGCTGTAAAAGGCATAGATTTCTGCCAGGGGGAGGGGGAAGAAATGAGTGCTCAGGACCTTAGAATTACCAAGAAAAGAAAATGGGGGGTGGGAGGGAGAAACTAGGTGTGCTTCAAAACAGAAAGATGTACAAGTGTCAGGTGTGCTGAATCAGCACATCTGACACAGACTGACATTGGGCCTGCTAGTCCAAAAAGCTTGGTGTGGTTGGCACAGCACATTCTGTTCCTAATCTCCTCCACCCATTTGATTGTACAAGTGCGTTGGGAAACGGTCATTCTAATTGTCCTTGTAGATTATTCCCTTACATAATGAAAATTGCCAGGCAAAGGAAAAAGAAGTGGCCAGCACTATTAGTAAAACTGAAAGCATGAGCATTAAAAGAAAACCTGGTATTTAAACTTTTTTTAAAAAGAGTAGCACGTTACTTAAAGTACTACTTTGGTTTTATCAACTGTAAGCTGAGAAATATCACTGTATTTAATTTAATGCTGTTCATTGGCTGGATTACATATAAATATTAGTGTTTCAGAGAGACTGTGGCCATTGCTAGACGAGGATTTAGCCCGGTGCGAGGCCCGGGCTCCCTGCTGTGTGTGCAGATGACGCAGAGGGGATCCCCGGGTCAGGCCGGGCTAAAGCCTCCCTTGACCTCGGATAACCGGATCCGCTTGTGGATACTTCTGTGGCTTTTCCTGGCTGCTCGCTTACTCGCGAGTAGCCGGGAGAAGCGGAGCGCTGTGTCCATCGGGCGGGGGGGAAATCACGGGGGGAGATGGGGGCCGGGGGAGAAACAGCGGACTTGGCAGGAGAGATGGGGGGGAAGAGCAGAGCCAGGGTGGGGAGATCACGGGGGGGCATGGAGAGGGCATCGGACATGGCGGATGGGTGATTGGGCGGGCATGGCGAGTGGGCTGGCAAGGGGGCATCAGAGGAAGAACGAGGCCAGGGCAAGGAGATCAGGGACGGGCAAGTGAGCAGGGGCCAGGGCAAGGAGATCGGGGACGGGTGAGCGAGCAGGGGGAGGATGGGTCAGTGAGCGGGGGGTGGACATGGCAAGCGGGGGGAGGACAAGCGAGTGGGCAGGGGGGGCATCAGACATTGGGGGGAAATCAGGGGCAGGGAGAGCGGGGAACCCTTTATTTATTTTTTTAAAAGCCTTACTTTTCCGTTGGTACGCACATGGCCCCTTTAATTAAAAAAATGGCCGACGCAACGGGGCTTTCCCTTACCCCGCCGTGTGTTACGTCTAGCTAGGGACGACGGCCTGCGCTAGCTGCAGCGCGGCCTCGCCCCGACTCCCCACCGGATTATCAGGTAGGTCTAGCAAGGCCCTGTGTAGGTTCATATAAGAAGAGAATGTAATAGCTTCTGGAAATGTAGCAATAGCTATTCCTTTGCATTCTCTTCAAAATATCCAAAAGGAGAGAGTAGCTGAATTAAATTTCAAGTATATCAAACAGTTTCCCAGAGAGAAGTTTTCTAACCAACTTCACCGCCTAATTAAGAATCCTGGTTAAAAAACAAAAACAAACTGGCAGTCCCTAGCCTTAGATCAGCCTTCCCCCAACCTGGTATCCTCCAGATGTGTTGGACTATTATGGATGCATTTATTATTACATTTCTATACTGCCCAATAGCTGAGCAGTTCACAACAGTTAAAATCATAAAATGTAACAAAAGATCATATAAAACTACAATTCCCATCATCCCCAACCAGCCTGGCCAAACACATCTGGAGGTCACCAGGTTGGGGAAAGCTGCCTTCTATAATATGGTATGGGAGGAGCAGCATGATCCTGTTGCCCACTCCCAGTACCTTAATTTTGGGTACAAGACTGACTCCAAGAAAATCATCCCATGGTGTCTCCCTAAAGTGACAGCAGAAGAGAGAATAAAATAACACACACTCAAAACAGCTTATGTTCCCTTTGGAATTAGAATATCTCCTCTGGCTGTGGATCCCAAGAATCTATCATAATATTTTTATGGACAGCAACACTGGAAGAGCTACATTCTTTTGGGCTAGGCCATACATGTTATGTAATAATTTCCTGTTACCTATTTAAACGGGTTGGTGAAGCATTTTACAATTTAAACTGTACTTTTCAGCTCCAGAGTTAATCTATATATAGTAGCAGGTAGTCTTTGGCCTCATCTACACCAAGCAGGATATTGCACTATGAAAGCGGTATATAAAAGGCAGGAGCCACACCAAGCAGGATATAGCGGGATGAAAGAGGTATATGGTATGAGTCCATGGGCCCCAACAGTTGTCAGTGCACTTCAATATTGCTGTAAAGCAGTAGTGTGGCTCCTGCCTTTTATATACCGCTTTCATAGTGCAATATCCTGCTTGGTGTAGATGAGGCCTTTGTCTTTATATCTCTTATGAAAATGCAATCAGTACTTTACCTCAAGTTGCATGTGATTCTAAGTACAGATGGGAACGTTATTTATTGCCCTGCAGCTTACACTCATGTGGGTAAACCGCGTAATAGGAGTGGGGGGAAAGAGTTTCTGCCTAAAACTAGCTCTTCTGACTCTTGCTTAAACATGCAATGATGAATATAATACTGGAATCTGGAAATAGATATTGTAGTGAACACATGGAATAAATGGATCAGGACCTGCAGTTGTGTCAACGGAGTGTTATCTTGATCTATTTTAAGATATGCCTATATATATTTAGCCATATATGTGCTCTCGTCAGGCTATAAAAAATTAAGCTGTGATGGATTTTGAAAGTGAAAGTGTTCCCTCCAAACCTGTCAGTATTGAAAGAATTGAAGGAATATCTCGGAAGGTTCTCCGTCATATTTAGTTGAATCTGCTGTTAAAGCATTTTATTATTTACGAACTGGTTTTTTTTTTTATACTGTTTTTATGTTTTTGATGGTTTTTAAATTTTGTATACTTTTAATGTTTACCATTTTTAATTGCTGTAAACTGCCCAGAGAGCTTCGGCTGTGGGGTGGTATATAAATGTAATTAATTAATTAATTAAATAAATAAATAAATAAATAAATATTTAAAGACCCTTTAACACTTTAGATTCCGTTTGTGATTTTTACAGTTTCAGGTACTGTAATGGATATGGATTTCTTTTAAATTATATGTTTATAACGTTTAAATCATCTTATATAAGAATTACAGTAGTGTAACTTCAAAATATGTCAGCCAGGTTAGTAACTGGTACACCTAGGGGTGACCATACTACACCAGCTTTAAAATCTCTTCACTGGCTGCCAATTAGTTTCTGGGCAAAGTATAAAGTGTTGGTTATTACCTTTAAAGCCCTACATGGTTTGGGTCCAAGCTACCCACGGGATCGCCTTCTCCTGTACAATCCGCTCTGTACACTCAGGTCCTCTGGGAAGAATTTATTCCAGTCAGCAAAAGCTAGGCTGACAAGCATTACCCAGAGGACCTTCTCTTCTGCCGCTCCCAGACTGTGGAATGGCCTGCTGGGAGAGATTCGCCAACTTAATAGTCTTCTCGCATTTAAGAAAGCCAAAAAGACTGATCTCTTCTGGCAAGCCTACCCAGTTGAATTTTAAGATGCCTTTTTAAAATGTATTAGTTTTATATGTTTTTAAACAGTTTTATGTATTTTATGGTGTTTTGTATTTGGTGTTGTTCCCCGCCTCGATCTAGAGGGAGAGGCGGGTAAGAAATAAATATATATTTAGACTGAAACTTGAGCTAATAATAATAATAATAATAATAATAATAATAATAATTATTATTATTATTATTTCCATACTGCCCCATAGCTGAAGTATAGATGTGCAGAAAATTCTGAAAGTTCAAAAAAGAAAGTTCAAAGAAGTTGTGTAAAGCTAGAGCCTGAGGCAGCCGGGGAACTACAGCTCCCATGTAGCTCCACGCTGCACAGCTTTCTGTAACCTTTCTGTATACTTGACCCTGGATAGCAAGGTTACAGGAAGTTGCCTGGTTAGCTCACAGGAAAGGCAAATAAAGGAACACATGATAGAGGTATATAAAATTAAGCATAATATGGAGGAAATGGGTATGGAGAAGTTTTTTTGTCATAGTTCTAGAAACTGGGGTCATCTTAGGAAGCGGAATAATAAGAGATTCAGAACAGGTAAAAGAAAGAAGTTGTTAAATTGTAGCATTTGCTACTACAAGATGTGATACCAGCCAATTTGGACAGCTTTAAAAGGAGATTTAAAATTCATGGAGAATAAGATTATTAATGGCTACTACTCTTGATGGCTATATAGTGCCTTCCAGTATCAGACGCAATATACCTCTGTATGCCAGGTGTTGGGTAATATGGATAGGAGGGTACTCTTACGTTCATATCCTGCATATGGGCTTACCATGGTCGCTTGGTCGGCCACTGTATGTTTGTTCTTCTCTGGAATGGCTTTTCTTATGTTCTTAAAACATTCTCAGAACTAGTTCAGGCATTCAGAATCAAACTTTTAATTGCTCTCTGATGAAAGTATATATATCTTCATTGGAGAAAAGGCTAGACTAGAACTCTTATCCATGGTGTGTGAACATTCCTTCTGTTAGACTTTTTTTGGTGTGAGGCATGTGATCCCGTACCTGCATTCCCATATGGGTTGTGTCATGTTCATTTTTGCATGTTTAAATTAACACTTATATTTGCTTTGTTGTTGACAAATCTCCAGATGTGAGAAATTCCATAATAGTGCAGCAACTTGCTGAATACTTTTATTTGAATTTGATAGAGTGGATTGTTCCAAGAATGCTCATGGGTAGGAACTATCAAAGAGAACCTTATTTACCATAAGGTGTTCTTAAAAAATAGTTGGGCTTTAAACTCTTTCTAGTAGGCTTCACTGATATGAAAACAAATTGCCAAATTTATTTATTAAATAATTAAAAATGGGGCTTTTCACATATGATAGAACCATTGGACTATCATGGGTTTGTTCTTAGGTTAACTTTGCGTTGTCTAACCCACAAATAATCCAAAGTGTCTGGGTTTGGATGTCACACTAACAACCTAGGTTGTTACTGCAAACTAAGAACATTGGCTATTGGGCAGTATAGAAATGTAATATATAAACTGGAAGAGGCTTGCATGTAGCACACATTCCCATAAATTGTGGATTGATTAAACCATGATTTGCCATTGGATGTTGCTGTTACATGAGAACCAAGGTCAATATCTCATCCAGTCTTGTAGCCTGGGGAGGGTTTTGGTGATTTTTACAGCAGTTGCTTTGGAGGTGTTCAGAGGTCACCTTCACTCTCCCACCTATCAAGCTTGGAGCTGGGAAAGAGAGCAGAGGATTAGGACCTTGTGCTGAGTTTCAGAGTTGCAACATAGTAATTGGGTTCACACAACTCAACAACCCATACTCAAGGTTGGATGTGGATTATTGTTAAAATGTGAATTGTTGTTGAAATGTGGGTTGTTATGGATTTTAACAATACCACTCAACTAATTTTTTTTTGTAATTAGCAAAAATATCAAGTTAAAAATGCTTGACCATAATTTGATGATCTTTGACTGGTCAGTTGGCCAATACCTTTTGACCAGTAAGATACCCAGTTTATGATAGAATGTTTGATTACTTCTTGCTTTGATTCGCTCCTTATCAGTTCCATATGATTTGTGTAGTATCAAGAGCTAGTCTACTGTGCTAAAGATGGTGTTCCATGATACTAGAAGGCAATTTTAGACATTGGAATGTGAAAATAAACAATATAATTATATTCATAAAAGTATAATTAAATTGAAAGATGCTTAATGTGTTAACTAAAGATTTGTAACTACATGATCATGGAGTATTAAGTATTTAACTGAAAAACTAGGTCTTTTAACACAAAGAATTGCAGTGATTAAGTATTCTGAAAGAACTGGGCCTTGGAAACATGAAATATTTTATATCATAAACTTTCATGATTTGCAGTTAGTCATTTGGTACATGTTGGAATAGAACAAAATCTACTTTTTAACCACTAGCATTCATGTTTGAAAGTCAATATACCTTCAGGTACTTCTTTTCACAAGCTGTGTTATGACAACTTGCTCCAAACCTGTCTCTTAGAGATGGGTGCACACAGCACTTGGGTCTTTGCCCAGTATTCACAATGACACCAGACTCATAATTGTAGTATTAAAATAGGGGTTTTCACACCTCCTTTAAAAAGAATGCAATTAACCTTTCCCAGCTCTTTGCTCTATAGATATAGAAGCATTTCATTTGATTGACCCTCTGATTATAATAAATTACATTGTTCAGATTTTTGCAGGCAGATTCGTTTCCTCCACCAGATTTTAAAGTTAGCAGTGCTAATAATTAGTGAATTACACTATTCCAAATGACATTATCTATTGAGCAAAATGAGGCTTTATTCAGTGACATTGCATATCAGGTTTAAATACTGAAGAATCTGACCATCAGACTGTAGCAATTTAAATACCAAGAGGTTTTATTTAAATGTCTTTTATGAGTTAATGACTTAACCAAAAATTACCACACAGTATGGCAAAATGTATTTCTTTTCCCTTGTACTCAGTGTAATATGATATAAAATTGAAAAGCTGTTCTCAGTAGAGGTCAGAACCCAAAGGCTAACAGTGTCACCAGACATATATACTTAACAACAATTGTTTTTCATGTTCAAATTTAGCAAGAGCTTTCTATTGCTCATTTTTTACTGCCTTCCACTAAATTATGGCAGATTACAGATATAAAATGTTTTTCTCCTGCACAGCTGGAAGTCAAGTACACAGTCATGGTGGATTTACTAACTAGATTTCATCACCAAATTCTCTTGGTGCTAGAACATATTGTGTTTACCTTCCTGTACTCAAAGGCACCTTTGGAATCAAACTTGCATTGTAGAGCAGAGTGCTTGGGATGGTGTATACATTACCAGCTATACCAAATATTTAATACTGTATTATTCTAGTTTAAACTCTCATTTAATATTTTAAATTTGATGTATGAATGAATGTGTTTCCAAATCTATTAATTACCTTTCATTGTTTTTCCTTCTAGTGTATCTTGAGGATAGTTTTGTAAAATCTGGAGTCTTCAATGTATCAGAACTGGTGCGGGTGTCTAGAAGTAAGCTTTTTCTTATTTAAAATGTATCATATATTCTAGAAATCTAAATGTACTTCCAAAGCAAACACAAATATTAAAATGTAGTCAACACTGCTCTGAACAGATATTTGTGAAACTCTCTCCTCTCCCTAATCTCTAGATGTTTAAATAGACTATATTAACAAAAGGTTATATTCTCTTTTTATGAGGGTCATGGTTTTTTTGTGTGTGTGTGTGTTTACAAAACTGTGCTTGTAGGGCCAATAGAGTTCAGTGTATGTGCAGTTGGATTTGGCTGGGAAAGACCCCAAATTGAAATCGAGAAAGTTCATCAAGGGCACAATGCTATGTATGTTTAGATAGAAATAACAAGTCCAAAACCTCCCAGCCTCCACAGTTGGCAGGAGAGCTGTGAGTTGTAGGACTTATTTCTGTCTTAACATGCATAGGATTGTGCCTTGAATTGCTTTGAACAATTCTAGCTTTAATAGTAATGATAATGATAATGATAATAATAATTTTATTTCTTACCTGCCTCTCCATTTTGATCGAGGCGGGGAGCAACAGTAAGTATAAAATACATAAAATACTGATTAAAAGCATAGTATACATTGTTATCCTAAAATCATCCTAAAAACATCCTTTATTATTCGTTTTCCAGATTTGTTGGATGTTTATCAACTATATTGAATATAGTTAGTTTATCCTAGGTTCCCATAAAATAAGGTCCATGTTACTGTTACAATTGTGATTGTATGCAAATTTAGTTGAGAGTAAGTACCATTGAATTTAGTGGAAGAGCATGGTATGTTTACATAATAATATTGCAGGCCTACAACTAAAACTATTGGCTATGAAGTGTCAGGTAGAGCTATTTAAACAATTAGATTCCCTTCAAAGTTTAACATACCAAATTTAGACGATATATTTGAGATATCAAGAACATTTTAATAATGTATAGAAATTTGTTAACCCAAGGAATAAGCTGCTTTATGGCAGCAAGAAAGTAATGTTAGTTTAAACAGAACAATTAATAAATACATTAGGAGTATTTCTTCATCTGTCACTAGGTTAGTATATGCAGTTAATATTGTTCAGTGCTAATATTGATGTTTTGACATTGCTGTTCCATGCAACTTGATGGTTTGCTGAAATTGATGGCTACTATTGGGCAACCTTACTAAGGGCACAATCCGATGCATGTTTAGACAGAAAAAAGCCCTACAACTCCCAGCATGGGTGGCTGGAGCATAATGGAGTTGTAAGACTTTTTTCTGTCTAAATATACATAGGATTGTGTTCTAATTACTGTAAAACCTCCTTATGTACTAGATGACTGGTCCTGCTTTTGGGACAAGATCTTGCACTTGATGCCCATAATGTCCTTTACAACCATGATTCTTTGTGTGAACGTTGTTTTATAATAGGCACTAACTAACTAATTACAACTTTTTTACCCACTAGCAAAGCTTCCCATAATTGGGTAATTGCCTGAACTATGATGACTCACCATATTATAAATGACTATTGCATATACTTATTTTATGGGGTAATAAATGTAGTTATTGCTTGAAAAGCAAAACGTGCAAATTTGCCTTTTGACTGGATCCAAAGAATATTTTTAAACATATGAACAAAAAATACAATTCACAAGATACAATTTCTGCTGTAAAGAGTCCCCTGTTGCCTTCTCAGAACTAAGATGTGAGGAACATTTCCACCTATCTAACAACCCACATAGTGCTTATTCAGATTAATAACAGAATATGTGTATGTTTACTCAGAAGTAACTCCCATGATGTTTAATTGGGGCTACTCTCAGGTAAATGTGCATAAAATTGTAGTCTAAGCACTCAAGATTGCATTAAAGTCATCTACAAACATGCAACAGTGAAAATTGTTTCAGATGTGTGTGGCATTATGCTTTAACGTGAAACAATTAAGTTGTACCTGTTTTTCCCCTTTGAAGTAGCAAGTAAATTATGTCAACCATTCTGAAAATTTGATTGAAAGGCAATATAAAATTCCTAAAATAAATAATACAGAAGCACATACATTTATTGTTACCAAGTAACATAATGCATGTGTATTAATGAAAGCAAAGGTAATGCATGCAGATTGTAAGGTAATAAATTATGTCAGAGAAGGGTTTATTTTCCAGAAGGCACTCTGTTTTATAAAGCAAGCATATATTTGTGTTGTATTTAAATATCTTCCCATTATTTTATTGTTGCCTACAGAATAAATAGGTGAATGTGGAAGTTTGTTATAAATAATAATTTACAAGATATGTATCATACTTCTGACAGTGATTTTCTGTTAGATAGCGTCTGTAAAATATGTGACAAAACCGGAGAATTCATGGAACTAGTTAATGGTATAACTCCCTAGTGCTTCTGGGTAGTACCTAATTTGTCTTTGAAGTTATGCAATAAGGAGAACTAATTTATTCTTGGTTTTCATTTGAGAAAAACAGTGAATTTTCTTTAATGTTGTGCCTATTTTAGCATTAAATGGCTATTTAAAGGGTGGGTGTGACTATGTTTATGCTGTGTTCTTTAGCGCCTATAACCCAGGGAGCTGGTGTAAACTTCCCCATTGGAGAACTTCCAAGTCAACCGTACTATCATGACATGAACTCGGGTTTACAGAGATCACTATCTTCCCCACCAACCAGGTAAGTTTATTATATATAAAAAAGGTATTTAAATTTGATTAAAGCACTTGTTACAAAAAGTGTATGGTGATGATATAGCTAAGCAACAATGTAAACAGAGTACAACTTCCGACCGCAGCTCTTAGGCTGCAATCCTATGCCCACTTACCTGAGAGTAAGCTCTACTGAACTTAATGGGGCTTACTTCTGAGTAAACATATAAAGGATTGTGTTGTTACTATATATACAGGGCTGTACTCCTTAATTAAGTCTAGAGAGATTAAAGTTGTTACAAATGTTTGTTAGAGTTCATGATAAAATGAGAAAAGTAAATAGATAGGGTGGTACCTTTTATTATTTTTATTTATTTATTGCATTTCTATACCGCCCAATAGCCGAAGCTCTCATCTTTCACTGAAATAGAATGGAAGCTCTAAATGCCAGGTCTTGTAATCAAACTGATCAATATGGCCATATATTTGGCAAACTGACAAATAGGAATCTAGTAATGCAATAAATGGAACATCCTGGTTTGTCTGAGAATTTATATAAGTTTTATTTATTTTTTTATTTTTTTATTACATTTATATACCGCCCCATAGCCGAAGCTCTCTGGGCGGTTTACAAAAGTAAAAAATAGTAAATATTAAAAATATACAAAATTTAAAACCATCAAAAACATAAAAACAACAGTATAAAAACAACAGTGTCCATTTAAAAGCGTTGTTAAATGCCTGGGAGAAGAGACAAGTCTTGACCTGGCTACTGAAAGATAACAGTGTTGGTGCCAGGCAAGCCTCATCAGGGAGATCATTCGACAGTTGGGGGGCCACCACCAAGAAGGCCCTCTCCCTTTAGGTTTGTACTAATTTATTTTATTGATCACATTTAGATACCACCTTTCCTCCAAGGAGCAAAGGCAGTGTACAATATTCCTCCCCATTTTTATCCTCACAATAATTCTATGAGGTAGGTTAGGCTAAGAGATAGTAACTGGCCCAAGGTCATCCAATGAGCTCTATGGCTAAGTTGGGATTTGAACTTGTGTCTCTCCAGCCACTTGAATCACTTCACTGGCTAAGACAAAGGTAGGGAACATATTTTGGCCAAAGAACCAGATTGCTACCTTGGAAACCTTTCAAGGGCCACATGCCAGCAATGGACATAGCCACAGCCCAAAGTGGACAGGTCCACCCCACTTTGTCTCATGCTCAAAATTCATACAGAAGCATGCACACCATTCATGCAATTCATATCCTCCAGCCGCTAAGGGAAACATGCATATCCTCAACCTCAATGTAGCATGTGAATAATAGGTTTTTAGACATGATTCTGGTTTAGCTATGAGTAGTTTTCAGCTTAGCATTTGCCACTCTGGGTTAAAGAAATTGGCTGTTCTTTTCAAAATGCACATGAACACTGTTAAAATAAATACTGCTTCTTGTATATTCACAGTAAGAGACCCAAAACGATATCCATAGATGAGAATATGGAACCAAGCCCAACAGGGGACTTTTATCCTTCCCCAAATTCACCAGCTGCTGGTAGTAGGACATGGCATGAAAGAGATCAAGGTGAGTAAATCTGTATTATATAAGACCGCTTCACAGTGTATTCCTGTCTGTGTCTACTCAGAAGAAAGCCCCATTGAGTTTAGTGGGGTTTAGGCCAAGGTAAGCGTATATAGGATTGCAGCCTTAGACTTGTTATTATTTTTGTACCTTGATTTAAAATTATGAATGCATTGATGACTTGCAGTTTCAAACAGAGAAGTAAAATCTAAATATACTACGAGGTTAAAATATTTTCCTGGAGTTTTTAAACTGTTCCGTCTTAGTCATTAATCTCATCCTGATTACCATAGTTTTTGCACCCAGATGTTGGATTTATGCATACCAAGTCCTTTACCAAAACAGTGTTTATCATTGAAAACTAAATCTATCCAATTAGAGAGTCATGAGAGGTATCAATTTAATTATCTGATTCACTGGCTGACGGAATCTAGAAACACCAGTAAATAATTGAATAAATTATTGGATTTCACCACATATTTTATAAGAAGGTGAAAGAAATGACCATATTTTTTCTAGCCTTGTTTCTGTGTGGTTAGTAGTAGCCTGACATGAAAACATTAGCGTAGTAATTTTTTTCATGACATGGAGAGCTATGGTGGCTGCACCTACTTTAGATTTTCATGTTGGCTTGCTGGTAAACAACAAGAAGCAGTTCCAAAACAAGGGGGGTGGGGTAATAACCTTAACCTGGATTATTTGTACATTTTTTTATGCCTGTCAACTGCTTGAACTCTGCATTTTGCTTAGTTCTCAAATTATGTACATTTATGAACCTGCACTTTTTACCCTCTTCCTATCCAAGAACAGCCATCCTTTCCTTGAAAGTTCTTAGCAAATGATATTGCTGTTCAGTGTCCTTGCATGTGTACAGATATAATTGAAGCTGTTTATCTTTTAAATGAATATGTTTTATTTGTTCTATCATCCAATTCATAAGCACTTTTATTTAAGAAATGCCTAAAAGATAAATGAGAAACGTGGATGCATCAGTGCTTTAAATCAACTCACCCTGTTTTACAAAGATAACTAGGAATTTAGCTGAGGACATATCACTCACACCGCAGTATTGGTATTGGCTAAGTGACAATAGTAATAAGGGCCAAAATGTCATTAAATTATGTTGGATATTTATGATTCAACACTTTATAATAACATTAATGTCAATCGGCAAATTAAACACATGCAATTAATAGAAATTAAAATTTCTTATTTTTGGATGGATTGTGCACATTTTTTTAATTTTTAGTTTAAATTTATTATATTTTAGCACAGTGTCCATAGAACTTTTTTCCTTTGTTTGCTAGTTTCAAGACTTTTGGTTTAAAGAAAAATACATAGATTACTATAATGTGTTTTCTTTCTTAAAATGATCTCATTTTTTCTTAACCTAGACAGAGTTATCCTTTCTCAGAAGGAGCTGCTTACCTTTTCTCTCATAAGTTTATCTCACAATCAGTTATCCGTACCTCAGATGTAATTAATAAGACTTTTGCTAGTTTATACATTAACATGAGTAACCCATATTATATAATCACATTTGTTACAGATTTATATTAGTCATGAGTTTCTGGCTAATTTTCTCTTAATGTAACATTCAGAAGATCATTTTTGCGACTGTTCTTTAAAAACAGTTCTTTAAAAAGAGCATTATTTATACTATAAAGAGCAGTTGTGGTACCAACAATACAAGTCCATGTTTAGTTTATCCCTGATATCTATATTTCTTGGTCCCTTTGTACCATAGTTGCTGTCTCCCTTTCTGTCCCCATATGTTCTTTTTACAACCTTTTATTTTGGTGCATTTTCACATTCTTCCCAGTTACCCCCCAAATATTAATGTAGAATGTTCTCTCTTTTTTTGTACTGAACTATAAAGTGTGCAACATTTCTTTAGTTGTGTCTTTTTCTACAAAAATTTGCAAGCACAAGAATACTAGGCTTGGGTGGTGGGTTTTTTTCAGGGGGGGGGGTTCCCCTCAAAAAGGTAATCTATGTGTTGTTGGTCTTACTGTTGTGAACATTTCTTGGAGTTGTACATACAATAATCTTTGCACCCCTTCACCTCTACAAGGAGTAAGATCAAGAGTGATCTTTAACTCACATGCTAGTTCTCTGTGCCTCCTCCACTGACTGACCTCACCATGTGTCGAAGTGATTGTCTATACCAGGAGTGCTCACAACTATTTGAAGGAGGGTCTTCTTTACCCTAGATATTGAAACAGTTTAGAGAGTAATTTCCATATGTAGGGTTAGAGGCAATCCTGTGTTCATATTTGTACAGTCAATTCTACACATTGTGAGAGGAACCGGGAGAAACTACACACAAGCCCAAGGTCTTCTACCAGTGTGTGGGGGAGGGGCTGTAACATCTCAACAAGCCCTTTATTTTGCTGCCAAGGTTTTTTTGTTACCAATTTAATGAAAGTTTAACGATTAAAACTAAATCCATGTATAGGGAAGGACAATCTTAAGTTCCTTGTCAAGGTGGTCTCTGCATAGTTCTTGTGGAGTGCAGAGTTCTGTGGTGCTTAAGCTTTGGTGACCTTCAGTTAAGAAGAAAAAATGTGTCTGAATTTATTCATGAGCATAGTAGAACAGGCCGTTTAAGGCAGATAGTTCCTCTGTTTTTTCCTCTGTTAATTAGGCAATTTCACGTATAGACTGATTTTCTCTGTTGAGGATTTTAGTTCCTTTGTTTTGCTTCTTTTTTTTTTTACAGTGTAGTGTTTCTGATTGATAATAATAATACCTTATAGTAATGGAAGTGTTTGTGCTATTGCATAGAAAATTTGGGTGGTGTTAGGTTATTTATTTTTGCATTAGTATGCACTGTGCATGATTACTGAATTTATTCCTTTTCTATATCTTTCATTTAGTTTTAAGTGATTTTTCTCATGGTACTTTGCCTTTCTTAGACCTAAATACATATGCCTTTCATAGATGTGCTTCAACAATGAGTACATCTTTCATTGTTATTCAGACTGCCAGGCTAGTGTATCCTGAATGTGCGAGCACATGTCTTTCCAGCTTTCTTAGACCAAAGGTCATTTGGGCGAGACAGCATGATTTGTCTTTCAGAGAAAACATTGTGCTCTATTATCAGAATAGGCTTTTCTGGGTCTCCTGAAGTTGAGAGGAAGATGCCTTTGTTGCCATGATCAGACACACTTGAGGTCTGATTTAGTGGCAACTTCAGCACCAACAAATATGGCTTTGATGTTCTCAGTTGGTAAGTACCAAGGGACCTGACGCAATTTGTTCCCAGGGATCATCATGTCTCCAAGGGATCTTCTTAAGAGCTATGCATCTTTCATTTTCAAGCTCTTCTCAGATTCAGAGTTACTGGAATTTGTGGAGGCTTTGGTTCTGCTTTCCTCTAACCTCAGACATAAGGGTAGGAAGAAGCTGCACTTGCGAAGGGTCTCCATGCGAGAGGACTTGGTACCATCACAAAGGAGAAAGAAGAAACACTATTGACCAAATTGCTGCTTTCATAAGATTCTGAGGCTAGTGGCAGAAGATGAGGTCATTTATAACCTCAGTTCCCATCATCCAGTGCCCTAAGACTATGGTCATGCAGTAATGGCAGGCACAGCTTTTCTAGAAGGTTCCTGAAGCTCAGCAGCACCTGAGATCTTTGCTCCACAAGTATGAATATGCAGAACCACAGTTATTGGTAAGTAATTCTTTTTTTTTAATTGATGACAATATTTGAGAAAAGAGGGCATCTTATGGATTAAAAAATGTTTATAAACATTGGGGCTTAATTCTCACTTTTGTAGAGTGGGAAGGTTATCTTCACATATACCAATAGCCATCTCAATTTTCCGAGTTCCAGTCCATATGCAGATGGCATTATCTCTTTTAATTTAGTATAAACCTCCCTATTTACTAATTTAGCTAATTTGCAAACTGATTTGAAATAATGTATGTCAGTATATGGTTGGGACATAAGAGTCACCTACGGTGCATTCTTGTACGTATTTACTCCGAAGTAATTCCCACTTTGTTCAATGGAGCTTTCTCCCAGGAAAGGGTGCATAGGATTGTAGCCTAAATTACATTTTGGGGAAAAAGCATCAGGGAGCTCAATATATATGGACTCTTTATTTAGTAGATAGTTGCAGAACTTTTAGTAGGTAGGAATTATGCAAATCCTTAAAAAAAGGAGTTCCGATTTTGTTAGTAAAACTCCAAAGAACAAAATTTCATAGTAATAGACACTGATATTGACATCCTTGAGAGCAGAGTTGTTTTTGCCCATGAGCTGCCTTTCGTGAGTTTGAGCCAACTGTGTCTCTTTGAGACAAAAGTGCAGTTCATACCATCTGTCAAAGCATGATACACATTTTGGCTAGGATCCCAGAATCTGCTTGGGGAGTAGTGGGGTTTCTGAAGCCCTATATAAGGTGCCTGGAGTTTCAGATTAGGAATTCTGGCATCCAGACCCAAGTACACTATGCTGTGCACCACCATGGTGGCTTGCCAGAAAAGAGGGAACTGCAGACCTGCTTTCTGCTCCAGTTAAGCACCACCGATGCAACTGGCCACCAAGTAATATTGCACCTTTGAAAGCAGCAGTTGTGAGGTGACATAAATGGACCAATAGAATTTTAAGCCTCAGGCCCTGCCTCCTGGAAGAGTCTGCAGCCTGGATGGGGAACCCCTGCAGGCTGTGGGTCAGAGTGTCCCCTCCCATGCCTCAGGGTCAGACCACCCTTGTGAATCTAAATACCTTCTTAGTGAGTAAAAACCAAGGTGCTCTCAGGCTATCCATATCTCTTTGCTCAGTGTTTGCTTTGCTCCTAGACAGCCAATTTTGACACTCTGCAAGGCACTCCCTTAAATCACAGACATTTTGGGTGGCCATCAGAATGCAGGGAACTGCAACTAGAGAGCAAAGGGGGAAGTCCCTATGAATGCAGAAATGTTTACTTGCACCTAAAGAGTTATTTGGATCCTGGTCTTTTTTGATAATCATATTTTTTTAAAAAAATGAAGCAATAATAAAATGGAATGATCACTCATGCTTAGTTTTAGTCCTCAACACAGCATTTCACTTCCATTGAAATGATAGTTGATGTTGCTTATATGATTATAAGAAGTGATTTGAATTATTTTTTTTGAAAACTATAATTGCCTTGAGGGGAAAAGGGAATAATATAGGATCCACATATTGCTGTACAGAGGTCCATTAAAAAGAACTGACATACCTCGTAACTGGTACACTTTTAAAAGAAAATAAATTCCCCCATGCTTTTTTTTTTTTTTTGGCAAATATATTTAATTTATTTCTGGGAAACAGCAGGGATTTCTCTTGAACAGTTCAACAATTTAAACTTGCTATCAGAGTTAGACTGGAAAAACATATTTGCCCAAGAATAATAATAATAACAACAACAACAACAACAACATGATGTTTTTAGTTAACTAGATGAAATGTATTATTTTAATATTGCAGATTGTAGAACATTTAATGCAGATAGAGATTTATTTGGAATTGTACATTAGTGTGTACAATTAAATACATTTTAATTTTACAGTTTCTTCATCATGTTCAGTTTCCTATGATTCTCCTGCATTCAACAACAACAAACAATTACAACCACAGCTTACCATTAAAACGGAAGTTCTTGGATCCCCTTCACCAGTTCTTCACCTACCCCCTGCTGGACCTCCTTGTGATGAGGAACAAGTATCCTCTCCTGGATATCCTTCTTCTGGACCTTTGCCATCTTTTGCTATCTCCCCATCTTCTGGACTTGCTTTTCCTGGAATTCCTTTAATTACAGGGCCATCACCTGATGGATCTTTTCTCATTAGGCCCTCTTCTCATGGTTTTTCTAAAATGGATATCTTAATTTCTGAACTAAGAGAATTAAAAGAGGAGGTAGGTAGTGCTGTTCGGGAACTAAAAACCATAACTGGTCAGCTAGGCCATTTGCTCGCCTACACAGGACAGAACTCCAAAGAAATTCCTAAGTAACCTCCTGAAGGTTAAGATGTATTTATCACAGAGAAACAGCTTCTATCTTGCAAATGCATTTATTCTGTAAGGGTTGTTTTATTAAATACCAATTAAATTGTGTTACTATGTATTCACTTCTATCAAAAGCATGACCAAAAGCTTATTTTAGAAGAGTTATACATCTATATTCTGCTAGCAATTTGTTGTACTGTTGTAAATATTTAATATTTCACAATATATGCTAATAAACGTATACATGGCTAATACATCAGCCTTTATTGTGTTTTTATTTGAAGTATATTCAGAAAGTAACACCCACAAAAAGGCTATTTTTCTGTTTATCCATCAATATTCCTTAGATCGAAATTGCTTCTCTTTGGCAGTAGATATCAAAATACATTTTGAAGGAAAGCTACTGATTGCAGTTTGACTGTCTAATGCTCTTGGAAGTCATCTCTGTTGAAGACTGGTACTGTAGTCTCATGTTCATAAAAGCCAATGTTTATGCAAGGTGTGGAGAAAGTGGATAGGGAGACATTTTTCTCTCTCTATCATAATACTAGAACCCAGGGTTGTTCCATGAAGCTGATTGGGTGGAAGATTCAGGACAGATAAAAGGAAGTACTTCGTCACACAGCACATACTTAAACTATGAAATTCCCTTCCATAAGATGTACTGATGGCCTTAAAGGCTTATGTATACCAGCTGCTGAGGGAAATGGGCAAGAGAGTGTTTTTGCACGTATTTCTTTCCTGTGGGTTTCCCATGAGCAGGTGGATGGCCGCTGTGGGAACAAAATGCTGGACTAGATGGACCTTTGGTCTGATCTAGAATGCCTATTATGTTCTTATATCCTCATCTCACTGTATTTGCTAACACATTAGGAGATTTTAAGAAAAATGTATGCATAAGATGTTTTGTAATTACTAGGTGTTGTTGTTAGGGCCTAATTTCTTCTAGAGGAAATCAGTAACGGATAGGCTTCTTTGAAAAGCAAATCCAAATTAAGTTGAAGATATTTTAAAAGGAATCATAAGATCCTTTTTTTAAAAAACTGATGTATCAGGAACAATTATTCTGGAATGATGAGCACCTCTTGGTTTGTTTTAAACATTTATCAGTTTTGACGCTGCTGCCATTTCACCCAGAAATGTTCATTTAAAAGAGGGTGCTTCAGGAGAGTTCTATTTTTATAGTGGCCGAAAATCATTTTAAATAAATAAATAAAAAATTGTGGCCCTCTAGATGTTCTGGCCTATCCAGCATAACCAAATGGTGAGAGATCATGGGAGTTGTAGACAAAACATATGTAACACCGTAAGTTGCCCACTCCTGATTTAAAAGTTAGAGAAAATACTCCACTTTTAAAGAACTCTCATAGTTCTCTCATTGTAAACTGCCCAGAGAGCTCCGGGTATTGGGCGGTATAGAAATGTAATTAAATAAATAAATAAATAAATAAATAAATAGTTGATCCATGCATTTCCTAGAAGTAGCAATATAGGAAGTGAAAGTGGGGCAACCTCAGTGCATAGCTGCACTTCTGATTTATCATTCAGAGTAGGACTTGAAGTTCTTACCCACAGTGAGATCTGTGAACCCTGGATGACCTCTGGAGATAATTAATAGTATTCAATGTTAGTCCTATGTAGAGTAGACCCCTTGAAATGAATGAGACAAGTTAGTTGCAACTAACTTACGTCTCATTAGATCCAGTTGTCCTGCTTTGCACACATATCAGTAGGGAAAGAAAAAGCACAGGTCACTTGCACTTATATAGAACTTCTATCAATTGCTGTCCTTCCAGTGTTGAAATACATGTCTTTTGATGAGAGTGAGAAGTCACATATTGCTGGAATAGCTCAGTAATATATTCACAGTGCGAGGAGTCAGAGATATTTCAAGTCCAGTTTAATGTAGATACAAACCTCGGTACATAAAGAGACAGAGGCAAGCTTTAAGGCACAGTCCCATGCATGTTTAGACAGAGAACAGGCCTACAACTCCCAGCATGCCTAGCCAGCATGGCTGCTGGGGCATGTTGGGAGTTGTAGGCTTTTTCTCTGTTTCAACATGCATAGGATTGAGCCCTTAGTCTGTTGCTGATTTGTATTTAAGGCAACATATGTTTCTGCACCCGCTGCCACTGGGGAGTTTGAGGAATGTAATTTTCTTGTGTTCACTGGATTCAGTTGGGAGGCATTGTAAATACTTTTCCCACCCTGTCTAGTAGCACACTGGCTCAGTTCCCATGACATTCCAGGCTCACCATGTGTTATTTAACGCAATAATAAGCTGCAGCACATGCTTCTACCATTACGGATGTGCAATTCCTGATGAGGTTGTAGTGTGTCGTCCAAAACCATTGCTTAACCTTACTACAAATCGAGGGTAAAATAACCCATGGTAAGCCTGGGGGTTGCTTTCATGGCGTTGCCGCGGGTAATCCTGAAGGCAAGAGGCAGAGTGGGCTTTCTTGCAGCCATTCAGCTTGCCGGGCCCACCACCTGCCCTCTGCCTGGCTTCTGCTGACCAACCAGAGGTTGCCTTCCACCCGGGAATGCCCCTATCTTGACGCTGGAGTGAGGACAGACAGAGGAACAGCCATGGTGACCTCACTCCAGTGTAAAAAGTCAAGATAAGTCCTCAACTTTTAAAATGCATAGCTTTGCGGGAAAGCCCTGCGGTGGCAGTGAATTGGTGGCTGCGACATATAACTGATACAGTGCCACCGTGCAGCCACCATGGGGCTTTTAAATTATATAGACAGCTCCTTGGTATATTGTGCAAACTGGCCCACTATATCATATTCTTTATGACTGGTTAGAGAGGGCTTTTTAAAAGTAGAATTGTTCATGTACAAATAAAATAGCCCTTTAACTTCTCCTCTCTTAACTAACTCCATGTTTTTATTGATTAGTGGTGAAGCAAGTAAGGCTTCCCAGGTACTGGTGGACATAAGGAGGTAAATCTAGTTGTTCCTAAATCTTCACTTAAGGCACAGGCACTGCCTATACGCTTTGAAAGCCCATGGTAGCGCTGTGGCAGTTATATGACTCAGCAGCCACCTCGCAGCGATTCCAAAGTAGAAAAGTCAGAGATTTACCCCAGCTTCTTTGCTGGAGTGAGGCAAATACGGCACATCTGCTGTCTAAGCTCACTCTTGCGTCACAGTGGAGGCGTTCCTGAGTGGATGGCAACTCCTGATTGGTTGCCATCCAGCCAAGCAGAGCCAAATGGCCCCCAGAAAGGTCGTACCCTCCCTCTGCATCGGGATTAGCTGCCACCGCCCCACAGCAGAAAAAGCGTGGGGTTTCCTTAAACGCAGCATCAACCTGGCACCATCAAGGCAGGGCCATGTTTAATACTTCTGTTTAAAATCTATCAGAGTCTATGTCTTGGATCATAACAAGTTAGAAGGTCTTCTGTTTGCAGATGGGACTAAGAACCAGTGAAGTATTCTGCTGGGAAGGGGGGAAGACAACTTTCACTGATCCCCCCCCCCGCAGTCTCCCCACTGTCTTAGAACAGATGGGAGGGCAAAGGGGGGAATTGGTGATAGTTGCCTGCTCACCCTTTGCACTGTTGCAAGTGTCCATGAGCAAAACTCCGCTCAAGGGATGCTCCTGCCAGTGGCAGCAAACTTAGGATCCTGGCCATTATGTACAAAAGAATCTACTTTATACTAAGTCAAACTATTGGCCCATCTAGCTAGCTTAATATTGTCTGCTCAGACTGGCAGTGGCTCCCAGGTCTCAGGAAGAGGTCCTTTCCATCTCTGTTTCCTGTAAACCAAATGAGTAATGACACGAGAGATCTGTGATCTGGATCTCTTGTGCTTTGTTGGCTTTTTAATTGTTAAAATTCTACTATGGGTATCTGTATTTTTTTCCAGTCAAGCTAATAGCAATTTCCTGGGAAAAGGAGCTGGTTTAGATGAGGAAATGGCATGGGAGGAAAAGGGATCAGTTCCCCTCTCCTAGCGCTTCTCTGCATTGAGTGAGGGGTTGGACTCGATGGCCGTATAGGCCCCTTCCAACTCTACTATTCTATGATTCTGTGATATTCAGGGCACCTGTGTGGGGCTGATAATATGTGGAAAACAAAATGAAAACAGAAGATGATCATGAATCTCCCAGGTCATGTCTAGTTTTACCCTAAGATCCTTTAACTGCATGTATTGAACATAGGAGTCTTTGGCATGCAAGGTATGTGCTGTCACTGAGCTAAAATCCTCCGCCATTACACATCACAAAATCATTCTAGGCTTGTTGCTCAATTTCTGAAGTTGTTCCTGATCACTCAGCTTATTCAAACAAACTCACTGTTTATTCCCAAGCAAATACCTTTGGGCTTAAAAACGACGTATGTAATCTGTTTTAGCCAGAACATATTCATTTCACATATTCAGATAGTATCTTTGCTCTTAATAGTACAAGTCAATTAAAATCTGGATATATATTTTTTGCCCATAATCGTTGCTGCTACTGTAATTACCCTGATCTACAACTATTTTAAAGAATTTAAAGTAATTGACCCAAGTCTAATGTTTTTGTATAAATACGCTTCTTTTATATCTTCTACCTTTTTTTGTCTAAGAGCATCATCAGATGAGCGTTTTATTGCACGCTCGTTACTCCCCACTTATGGATGTTCGTGGGTCCTTTTGATGACTTTGTTTGCTTCCCATGTATCTCCTGCTCCTTCTTGCCTTCTTTCCGTCACAACCCTTTAAATCCAATTTTCTTTTAACAAATGTGCTGCCATTTCCTGCTGTGTGCAGGAAAAGTAGCACGATAAAAACAGCCACTGAATGGGCCACGTGGTCATTGTTTACTTCCTCTTTCTTCCCCTGTGTGAAGAAAGAGAAAAAATTGTGGGACAGAAGTGGGAGATAGCATCGGTTAGGAAACAGAATTTCCCTCCGTCCAATGACGTTCTAATTCTATACATATAAGATTTTTTCTTCAAATAGAATTATTAGTTTGGTAATAAACTAATATTAGTTTGGCTAATATCCCTTTCCTGGGCAAGGTGCTTGAGCGGGTGGTTGCAGGACAACTCCAGGCACTCTTGAATGAAACGGATTATCTAGATCCATTTCAATCGGGTTTCAGGCCTGGTTTTGGAACGGAAACTGCCTTGGTCGCCCTGTGGGATGACCTCTGTCGGGAGAGAGACAGGGGGAGTGCGACCCTGTTGGTTCTCCTGGACCTCTCAGCGGCCTTCGATACCATCGACCATGGTATCCTTCTGGATAGGTTGTCTGAGCTGGGAGTTGGAGGTACTGCGTTGCAGTGGTTCCGCTCCTACTTGGATGGCCGATTCCAGAAGGTGGTGCTGGGGGATTATTGCTCTGTGCCGTGGCTCCTAAGCCATGGGGTTCCGCAGGGCTCTATTTTATCCCCTATGCTGTTTAACATATACATGAAGCCGCTGGGGGAGGTTATCCGGAGATGTGGACTGAGGTGTCATCAATATGCGGATGACACCCAGCTCTACCTTTCCTTTTCATCAAACCCAGGTGAGGCAGTGACTGTTCTGAACCAGTGCCTGGGCACGGTAATGGACTGGATGAGGGCTAACAAACTGAGACTCAATCCAGACAAGACGGAGGTACTGTTAGCGGGTGGTTCATTTGTCCGGCGAGGTGATGTTTGCCCTGTCCTGGACGGGGTTGCACTCTCCCTAAAGGATCGGGTCCGTAGTTTGGGGGTGCTCTTCGATCCAGAACTGTCACTTGAGGCACAGGTGAACTCAGTGGCAAAGAGCACCTTTTATCAGCTTAGGCTGATATACCAACTGCGCCCTTATCTGGACAGTGATAGCCTAGCTACAGTTATCCATGCTCTGATAACCTCTCGTTTGGATTACTGCAATGCGTTATACGTGGGGCTGCCTTTGAAAACGGTCCGGAAGCTTCAGCTGGTACAAAACAGGGCAGCCCGTTTACTAACAGGGACTGGCTGGCGAGATCACATTACGCCAGTCCTTTTACAACTTCATTGGCTGCCAGTCCAGGTCCGGGCCCGATTCAAAGTGCTGGTATTGACATTTAAAGCCCTAAACGGTTTGGGGCCAGGTTATTTGAAGGAACGCCTCCTCCCATATGTACCTACCCGGACCTTAAGATCATCTACAGGGGCCCTTCTCCGTGAGCCCCTGCCAAAGGAAGTGAGGCAGGTGGCTACTAGGAGGAGGGCTTTCTCCGCTGTGGCACCCCGGTTGTGGAATGAGCTCCCCAGAGAGGTCCGCCTGGCGCCTACACTGTACTCCTTTCGTCGCCAGCTGAAGACCTTTTTATTCACTCAGTATTTTAACACTTAATTTTAACTTAAATTTAAATTATACTGTTTTAACTCTGTATTTTAACCTTATATCAATTTTGCTGCGTGGTTTTATCCTGGTTGTGCTTTTTATATTGTATTTTGTATTTGTATTTTTAACTTGTTGGTTGTTTTATGATGATTTTAATTTTTGTGAACCGCCCAGAGAGCTTCGGCTATTGGGCGGTATAAAAATGTAATAAATAAATAAATAAATAAATAAATAAATAATAAAAACAAAACATTGTGGCCAAAGCCTAAAAAAAGAAATAGATTTCTTTAAATCCATTCATTTCACTGGGCTTAAGTGCTCCTTACGGTATTGAATTTGGACCTGTGTCTAAATGTGGTGATATAAAATTCAGTTTCTCAATAATGATGGCTTAAAATACATCTTTAAGTTGTAATCCTACGGACACTTACCAAGAAGTATATCCCATTTAACTCAATGGGTTTACATGTGAATCTTGCACTGAGTCTTGAGTGAGAAATAGTTTTGCAGTCTACTTCATATCAAAAAGGGAAAAAATATACTGATTTCACTTTATTGTTTTTGTGCCGTACACCAACATTTCTTAGATTCCTAGTATTATTAAACAAAATCTGCAATGTGCCTGTGTATTTTTAACCTTAGAGACATTATGAACCTTGGTGATACACCAGTTCTTAATGACAAATAACATATCCCAGTATTAAGTGCAATATGTTTGGCTTTTACAACTGAATTTCCTCACAGTCACCAAGGTTTTGTTTTGTGTTTTGTTTTTAAAGTTCTATCTGTTGGTTATGAAATTATTTGAAGAAATGACCTAGATGATCTAATCCATATTTCTGAAGTTTATAAATCTAATAGCCTGTTGTTAGTGTTTTGTAATCAGATGTTATTATGTTGCAGGGTGATGTTGCTAGTAGAGTTGTATTATACAGTCCAAAGACATTTATAAAGCCAATTGATCTTTCCCTTTCTGTTCTCATACTGGAAAAGATCCCATCATTATGATGAGCTGAATGGGGAGAAGGCAAAGGCCCACATATTACAAGGACCCCTTGGAACTGTGATACATTTGTGTGGACTATGGATATTGGATACACATTATTCCTACAAAGGGGCCTTTTTTTGCAGATAGTTGTTCTCATCCAAATATTAAGGGGGAACTTTTACATCCACTTTGGAGCATATATGAAATAAATGGAATGCTAGGAATACTGTTGGATCTAAGCCTGTTCCCCAGTTTTGACAAAATGTGACTTAACATTGCCTCCCATGCATAAGCTCCATACTATGAGCTCATATATAGATATAGTATGGTAATCCATATCCCAGACACATACAGAGATTAACTTTGTTACTGTTCATAGTTTGGGAAATTTATCTCCTGATGACTCACCAATGCCTGGGCATGTTGAGAAAATGCTAGAATTCAGTCCTACTTCGGCAGACTTCAGTTCCTGGGATACAAGCCATCAAGGGGTAATTTTCCACCTAAAGGATTTTGTATTTGTTAGCATTTTATTCAGATAGATAGATAGATAGATAGATAGATAGATAGATAGGAACACACATACATAAACATGTGCATGAGTGAGAGAGTGGGGGAGGGATTGATCCCTTCCTGATTATTTGGGATAGGACAAACTGAAAAAAAATGAGTAATCATTTCAACCAAGGTAGCTTTTCCTGCAACATTTCCTGTTGGGTTACTAAAGACTTGTTTAACATTGCATGCTAGGGTGTTCACAAGGAAAGTGAAATCAAATGAAGAGATATTTTGCTTTCTTGAGATCATGCACAAGCTCTTGTGCAAGTGGAGACAGAAGAACTGCTACAGAACATGCCTACTATAGCACTTTGAACACTTGTACAAATGCATGTGTCACTCACTAGTCTTACGGTTCTTTGGATCCATGCCCGTGTTTCTCTTTCAACCCAGTGTTCCTTGCAAAGAAAGAATTCTCTAAATTAAGTAGTATGAAGCTATGACTAAATGAAGGACAGATCTGGGATTTAAGCTGGGCTTGGTGAAACAAATGCAAAAGTATTTATTCTGTGTCTGTGCCCGTATCCCTTGGCGGCGCTCCTGTAGCTTCATAGGAAAGTGAACATGTTGTGTTGCAGTCTGGGAAAGCTGAGCAGGTGTCCAACGTAGACAGGTGGATCCTTGAACTGTGCCTCGCTCACAAGTTGACTCCTGTAAAGTTCCATTAACAGGTGGCTTGCTGATTGGAGCGCCATGTGACATTTATCGAGGGAGCTACTTGGATGGCAGGCTGCTTCATACAGAGGCAGAGGGTCTTTGCTTTTGATGAGGAAATTGCTGAAACTCATGTCTCATTAGTGTTTCCTAAGGTTCTTTGGAAGCAAATAACAGTTTAATTAAAGTCTGACGTAAACACATTTCTGCACATTTTCCCTGCAGCATTTTATCGCATTAGAATTGATCAAAATAGTTGCCCTGGGCTGTCTTGAACAGATATACATCTGGAGCACCATTTGTGCAAGCTGCCGTTGAGCAGGCTACATACGCTGTGCTTCACAGCAACTCTCTTTTTTCCCTTCCTTTGTAGATGGAATTACCTTGTTGGGAAATGAGTTGATCTAACTTTTTTAAAAAATTTGCATACGCCTTTATCTCTTTGATGTGAGAGCGCTCTAAAATTTATAACTAACGCAGCCCAGACATGCATATTCTTTACCTTTATAGTGTTATGCAACAATAACGTAAAGCTTTTAACTTAGCCAAGCCTTTGCTTAATTTCCCCCCACAATTTTTTTCAGGAATATGTTTGGATAGCATCTGTTCTCTACTACTACAATACTCACTTATAACAGTTTGGTGTCAGCTGGAAATTTCAGCACTTAAAATTCCTTATGTGAACATTAAATATTTATTCCAAAAACAACAACGCCCAAATAGGTCTCATTCATAAAGAATGCTGTTTTCATTCTCTGGTCTTGAAAGAATCTTATTTTCTTTTCTTTCAGACATTTATCAGTAGTGTTAATAGTATGTCCTGATAATATCTGCAAAGATGTAGATGACTAAATTATATTCTGCCTATTAAAAACATATGACAACAAATGAAAAAAACAAGTTGACACTGCTTAGATGGTTGGTCGTCAGGATTTACAGAACATTAGCACATTTTGCTGCATTAGAGAACACAGAGTACTGAAGAGTCACACTTGAGAGTTGTTTTTAATGAAATTAAACAACTCTTTAAAGTTAGGTCCACACCTTTATTTATCTTACTGTCTTTTATCTTACTTATTTATCTTACTATCATTTTGTCAAGTGACCAGTATAGTCCTTTTGGTAACCTACACAAACAGGTTTTGTTCTGTCTTTGTTCTGTACACTGTGTCTGTTATTCCACTGTGAATAGAATATAAATACTCCATTATGATGTCAGGGCATATTAGGGACACCAGAGAAATCATTTGAATTTCTTCACAGTAATAAGGACATTGGAAGCTTCTGTGACTGTTTCAGCCATTTGATCTTTGTTGCTTCAAGTTCTTTATGTATTGTTGATCCAGTAAATTCCATATTTTGTTGTATTGTGTTAGAAGAGTTACATTTCTTTCTTAAGATATGTAGCCCCCATATAGTTGTTTGGGTGATGTGTGATGGGCTGTATTAAGTAGGAAAAATGGGTTTACAATAAAGGCTGCCATCGGTATGTCCATTTGCAGAGATCTCCATATATAATGGTAACTATTTTGTTTTATTAACTATATAACTTTAGCTCGAAACCTGAAGCTGGCTGAACTGTACAGTTTTGAAAACATCACTTTGACAATAACAACTTACCCCCGCTCCACAAGTGAATTCTGTATTAGGGAACCAACGAGGTAGGGGGTAAATGGGAATCCAGAGTATATTGTGCTTCATAAAGCATTCTTTCAAGCAGCTAAAATATTTCTGTGTTTTTAAAGGATTTTTTAAAGGATTGTTTAATGAGGTGACAGTCACAATTAAATTAAATCTTTATTGTGAACCAGAAATTAAATTTGCAGTCATATGAAAAACAACAAGGATGTAGTAATAATAGTAGCAGAAGCAGTTCAGTCTCACATGATTTATTTTGTTGAATATAGTTTTATAGAAGATTTCCCATGCCTGTCTGCCCAATAACCTGTAATTTGTGTACTTCTTCTTTTCATTTCTCTGTCCAAAATTAAGTTGGTATAATCACTACTCGCATCTGCAGAATAGCCCAGTTAAATGTTGTCTATTGGCATCTTGCCATTCCCTTTGCCCAGTCAGGTAGGGCTCCAGATCATCTGTGGCATGGATTATGTGTCTTTCCTTCCTTCATAGCTTGGCAGAGAGAGAGCGTTGATTATGCTTGTTGGGGTTTCTCTGTAGGCACATATATAGGCACATCTCAGTCCTGCATACAGTTTGGGATTCTCTGCCCTATGCTAGCTCTCTCTTCCTTTTGTCTTATGTATCTATCTTCTCTGCTTCGTGTCTGTATTTCTAAACAGACCCAGACAGCCACTCCTTTTTGTCAATCATCACCAGTTTGCATGATGAAACAGCCCACTGTAGTTTATTTAAACCACAATGTGTTGCTGTGCATGCCGGCAGCCATTTTGAATATTCAAGCTGCAGCTGTGGTTTAAGGTGTCATCTGAATCTGGGGACCATGGGTAATGCAAGGGTTAAATAACCCTCAGATAACCCTTAAACAGGCCATGGCTTCTTTTGGGGTTGTTTAACCCTCACATAACCCACAATCCCTCAGCTCAAATGACATGAAAAACTGTAACTTGAATATTTAGGATGGTGACCATGGATACCATGGTAATCATGTGAATCATGCAAACTGGGTCTCACCAATCCATGTAAAAGAATATAAAACAGTTTTTTGTTAATATGTAAGGTTGAAAGAACTTTACATGTCAACTATAGATACAGCATATTGCTATTAAATAAGATTTCACAGTGTCAGTAGTTTTGAGGGGAGGATGAATATTATGGGCCTGTTCAAACAACACGCTAAGCCATGGTTAGGCCACTAACTTTTTTGCAGCAAATGGCTAGTGAGCTTGTTTAAACTGTGGTTATGTAGCCACCATGGTTAGGAATGGTTTGCGTGACATGCTAAATCATGGTTCACATGACACACTAAACCATAATGTTTAGCTTAAAGTGCTTAACCACCATGGCTTAGCATGTTTTCTGAACAAGGTCTATATTTATTTATTTATTTATTTAAAACATTTGTATCCCACCCTATATCATTAAGATCTCAGGGCGGCATACAGATAAAAGCATACAGTATAAAACAATAAATATACACAGCTAAAAACAAATTAAACCATGAAACAAGTTAAAACAATATGTAATTTAAAAGCAGTTAAAACAGTGTGCCATCTTAGTGAATTTAACCATTAAAGGCTTTGTTTAAAAGCCATGTTTTCACTTGGCGCCGAAATATACATTTTTGTGAAAATTGTCTCAAACACACTCGTTCTTAACTGTAGATCTTGCCAATAATGGAATCAGAAAACAAACTGATGGACATATGGTATTCTTAGGACTGGTTAATTTAGTGTTAGTCAAGGGATAACAGTTCTCACACTGACAGTGTAACATCTTAAGTTTTACATGGTGGAGTGGTTTGCTTGAAAGTACCTTCACATGAAGAAATTAAAGGGGTGGTTTTTGTGAAGTTTTCATGTGAGGTACTGTAAGACAAACCATTTGCCACAGCAACGCTGTAGTGATAGACGCCCTGCATTTTAGGATTTTGCTTGATGGATATGGAAAAAACAACACCTGGTTTCTTTGGCTCTCCATTGAAATGAATTTGTGCCCATTTTTGTTTTATCTTGCAGGGACTGCTAAAGCAGTAATCTAGTATCGTAATATATCATGTGTGATATCTTGACTAACAGGTCTATGATTTTGTATTGCCATTGCAGATATGTCTTCTCCTTCAATGAAGAAACCTGAAAAGCCTTTGTTTAGCACTACATCTCCCCAGGATTCTTCACCAAGACTGACCACTTTCCAGCATCACCATCCAGGGATCCCAGGAGTTGCACACAGTGGTGAGGATGCAAAATTGATGAAAACTTCTCAATATCTAGCTGGTCTTTCCCCAAATACTGTAATACAGGAACATTTACTTCAGCCACTGTTTATCAACATAATGCTAAATTCAACATAGAGATATCAAGAATTTCTCTGCGCTTTAACTAGAATAAATCTATTGAATCTAGGAATGGCTGTCGCGGGGAAATCCAGCCCTTTTAACCTTGCTGGCTATCTGTGTAGCCCCTGCTTGGCTTGCATTTGCGAGCTGGGCTGTGGGCTTTTTTCCAGAATCCAGGAACTTTTCTTGTATTTTTTTTCTTAAAGTGACATTTACGCAAATTGCGTAGGAAAAAAACACCTGAAAATCTGTGAGCTGGCCCGACTTGATTTATTTGAAGTCTGGGGGGGGAGGGGCAAACTGCTAAAAGCTCGATGAATTTTATGCCCCAGATGGATTCCTCTGACATCTCTAATTGAATCCAGCAAAAATTACGTACATTTTTTCCAGCATTATTCCTGTATTATAAACCCTACAGAAGTTTATTCACAGCCCTGGGGTTACAAATAATCTCAAAATGGATGCAGTTCATAATGTGTGTGTGTGTGTGTATGCATGTAATTTTACATTATCTGTTGTTCTCTCCACATTAGTGCGGACTTGAAATGAGACTTTATTATTATTATTATTATTTATTTATATAGCACCATCAATGTACATGGTGCTGTACAGAGTTTTACATGCAAGATATAAGTAAAATTATGAGCCTAGGAAATACATTCAGAGTAAAATAAAGAGTAAAAGAATAACGAATAATATGTGTTGATAACTTTCTGAATTCCATCACTGAGCCTTTGAGCATATTCCATAAGCACAATATAGTAAACTATCAGTGAAATCCCTTGCATATTTACATGTAAAGAAGTCTGTGTGTTTAGTGGGTCTTATTCCCAGGTAAGCGTGCATAGGATTGCAGCCAAGTAGTTTAAATACAATATGAACTGCAGTTCTACTTTGAAAAAGTGATAGAAATAGATAATGACAGGATTTTTCTCGCAATATTTTTCAGGCTATATTTCCTCAGCTAATAGACAAATAGCTTCATTTTGTTTTCTCGCTACACTCTAAACATGAAGGGACACTTTTTGTTTAAACAGCAAACTCTCAGCATTTCGTATTTCTTTACTATGTGAAATCCTAGAAACCGTAGTGATTGTCTCATGCCCTTAACTGAGGAGAGAGCACAGCAGAAAGAATGAAAGGAATCTGTAGGACAGAAGTTGGGTAAATCAGCAGAAGTACAGGGGAGAAAAAGAACACTTGTAGATAAAATTAATATTTGTAAATATTAAAGGCAGGAACAGAGCAGTCATCCATATACCCACTGAAGAAAGAACTGCCAAGAAAAACAAAACTCCTTAAGGAAATGATGACCAAAATCAACGAACTTCAAAAACTTACACGCTGCATTGGATTTTTATTTTTTGAAAATTGAAAACATTTCCTTGACATTGCAAATATTTCCCCTTTCTATTAAGAGACAGGCATAATTGATTTTTTATGTTGGTACACTTTGCAGTTGCAAATCCTTAGTATTTACAGGACATTAGTAGCAACCTTGTCTTCAACTGAAACTCTGGAGGTTTAATATGGTTGCTTTTAACCTCAATTTAAAGTTTTAAAGCAAAGCACTCATTATCCCATTAGACCCTAGAGTCCTAATCCACAGAAATGCTTCGGAACATCTACACACACAATTGACCACTTTTTTCCCCGGCCATCATTCTTCTACCCTCTTACGTCTTATAAATTCTATGTTGTAACTAAGAGGTTTTATGGTGGTAGCAGTAATGAAGCCTCTAGCAGTTTTGTTGTTGTTAACCTACCATGATGTGAAATGTTCTCAAGGGAACTTATCAGCAAAAGGATGTATAAAACCATCTAGGTTTGTTAGGTGATGTGAAAGATCATCTTTGTTGAAGAGAAACTCTCACAGGCCTAGACACTGTGCAAAGTTGAACAATGATGTCTAGGAAGCTTGTTGAGGAGAGGTTTCATAGGGAAGTGAATAAGCAAGAAGTCCAGAGGTGTAGTGGCTGAGGGAGGGGTATATAGCAGGTAAAAGGGCAAGAAAAAGTAAAGGAAGCTTTGGTGTGTGAGGCCAAAGCCTGAGAAAAAGGAGTGCAAAGAGACTAGGAATTGAGTAAATGAGTTGCTAATTAAAGGGAAGAGGTCATGTAAAGTTCTTGCAAGGCCTAAAAGGAAGGTGAGCTAAAAACAAACTAGCTGAACATTTAAGTAGGCCAGAGATGGGAGGCATCTTTTTCATCTCAACGGTTGAATTGGTTCTGGGCAAGCTAGCAATGGGGTGGGGACACCCCACTGGTGGCATGCAGCCCTAGCGTAATTGTCCTAAGCCCATATTAGTACCTACCCGGACCTTAAGATCATCTACAGGGGCCCTTCTCCGTGAGCCCCTGCCAAAGGAAGTGAGGCAGGTGGCTACTAGGAGGAGGGCTTTCTCCACTGTGGCACCCCGGCTGTGGAATGAGCTCCCCAGAGAGGTCTGCCTGGCGCCTACATTGTACTCTTTTCATCGCCAGCTGAAGACCTTTTTATTCACTCAGTATTTTAACACTTAATTTTAACTTAAATTATACTGTTTTAACTCTGTATTTTAACCTTATATCAATTTTGCTGCGTGGTTTTATCCTGGTTGTGCTTTTTATATTGTATTTTGTATTTGTGTTTTTTAACTTGTTGGTTGTTTTATGATGGTTTTAATTTTTGTGAACCGCCCAGAGAGCTTCGGCTATTGGGCGGTATAGAAATGTAATAAATAAATAAATAAATAAATACACATGCACACACAAACACACAGTCACAATCACACACACACCACCCCTCTCACACTGCAATGAGACTTTTACAAGGCCTGTGTTGGTGCCAGTAGGGGCTTTGGAGAGGGGAGCTAGCCATTGCCTCCCCAGCAATGACCTCCAAAAATTCCCCCCATAACCGCAAGGAGTCTTTAAGTGGCACCAATGGAGGCTCTTTAAAAGCCTCATCATTGCAGCAGGGGAGGACCAATTTGGGGAGGGGGAGCACAGCATTGGACTAGAGGGTTCATCCTCCTCCCTCCCCAGCAGTGATCCCTCTTCTTGGATGATGATAATAATAATAATAATAATAATAATAATAATAATAATAATAATAATAATAATAATATACAAAATACAATAAAATACAATAAAATACATAAAACTAATTTAAAACATAAAAACTAATACAGGCATCTTAAAATTCGACTGGGTAGGCTTCCCCCCTATACCCTTAGACTTTTAAAACCCTGTTTTTGTACCAGTGAAAGCTTTTTCAAATCATCATTGCAGCTGGGGAAGGAAGAGGGAAACTCCTCTGTCTCTGATTGGAGATAAGTGTATGATCTGAATCTCATGTCTGTCATGAATTAGAGTGACATGACATGAGAATACAGCCTTAGTGTTCAAAGGGACTGCAGTTTGCTAGGGCCTTAGGGCCCTAGTTTGCTTTTTTTTTGAGCCTCCAGAGTACGTCCACGCGGCTGCACACACCTGTTTATATATGCACATGTATGAGAGAGAAAAGAACATTTTACTATGTATGTGCAGTGCATGAGGATAAAGTGGCTTGTAGTTTTTTTCAATTTATTTTGAACTCATTAGAGTATTATGTTAAGTTATCCTATTAAGAACTGGTAAGCACCTTTTGGGGGTAAGTGGGGGATACCATCCATCCAGAGTCCACAAAGCTACAGAATGCCAATGTAATCTGGCATCCAGTGAAGTTCTGAACATTACTGGACAAGAGGATATATAAAAAGAAACCTTCTGAGCCCAGGAGACATTAATCCAGTTCACTCGTAACAGCAGCAAATCGTGGGTTAATTAACCGAAAATTTGCCGTGGTACATGCTGTGGCAACTTAATAGTTAGGTTAACTGTGGGTTGTTTAATCCATGATTATCCCATAGTATCTGGGTACAGATGTCACGTAGCAATCCCAGATTGACCCAATCAGGGATTGAATATTCAAAAAGGCTGTGGAACACACCCAGTACACAAACAGCCCATTATGTGCTTTCATAGATGCTCCAAGATATGTGTGGATACTGAGCAACCCATCACAGTCCAGGGCTACACACACAACTCTACAGTTCAGAAAACTGGGTCAAGACTAGATTTTTTCTTTTATGTCTGTCCACAAGCCACTGTATAACTAAATGGATAATAGGGCCCATATTAATCTCAATTCTTGACCCTGTTAGCATAGATTTAATCACACTGCCCTGTTCCACACCCTGGTCATTCCTCACATTGGAAATGTAGTCCCACACTACTCAGTGACACATCCTGTATTTCATAATCAAGGCTAAAATAACATAATTTGGAGGACACAAAGATAATCAAGGAAAAAAGTGAGGGGCTGCTCTATAACATTAAATGCCTCTCAGGGAAGAATAATTTCATGTGTATCCCTTAAAAAAATGAAGAAACCACACAGAAATTAAAGGATATGGAGGCTGCTATTTGAAAGAACAATGGATATATATGCCAAATATCCCATATCTCAAATTACAAAGCATTGATGTGTGCACTAATATGAAGTTAACTGTTTACACGCACAAAAAGCAGAGTTCTTTCTGACCTGTACTAGACAGACAGATTGGGAATCAAGAGAAAAGATGGGCAAATTACAGGCATATAAACTTCCAACAGATCAAAGCAGTGGCCTTTAGTATTAAGGATACAGAAGGGATGTATGAAATAGAACACAAAGGGCATGTCTACACCAGGGGAGTAGATGCTCCCCCTCAGTCCACATGGGCCGCGCGATGTCTCGGCGGCCATTTTTTTTTTTTAACAAACATTAAGAGCTGGAGCTCACTCGTGCTCCAGCGAAAAGCAAAAGGTAAAAAAAAAAAGTTCCTGTTTTCCCCACCCCACCCCCAATGGGCACAGAGAGCCTGAAGAGCTCCGTGCCCGGTTCCCGGCTCATCGCGTTTACTCCCAAGGATCCAGGACAAAACCGGGCCGGCCGCCCACACCTCCCACACTCTCAGGACGATCCCAAGACTGCAGGAATAATTGGGCTAAAAGCCATCCCTGTTATCCCAGGGAAGTGGAAGGATCTTCCCTCACTGCCCCCAGAATCCCCTGTGCATCATGTGGACGCACAGGGATGATCCTTGGGAGATCCCCGGGATAAGACATGGTGTAGACATGCCCACAGTTACACTTATGGAAAACGAGAAAGTGCCAGGGACTGAAGGTATAAAGCCTTACTGGCAGACTTGGCACTGGTGACAATTACAGTTAAAAACTTGCCACATAGTGGGGCTGTTCACACAACACGATAACTCACACTCAGTGGTTGGGTGTGGCTTATTAACCACCCTGAACAACTCAACAACAAACCATGGGTTCTCAAAGTGGCTTCTTTGAGGAAAAATAAACCACGCTGCATGGTTAACAAGCCACCCTGTGGAACATTGTCCTGGGTTCAGCCAACACACTAACCCCCGGGTTAACAGCAACCCACACTCAACCACTGAGTGTGGGTTAGCATATTGTGTGAACCCAGTCGGTATGTAGGATGCTTCTATCACAGTGATTCCAAAGCTTCATAGAGATCTGCAATTATGTGCTAACTACCCAATTTTTTAAATTAACGTTGACAGCAAAATTATTGTGGCGACATTGTTAGCCTACCTGAAAAGTATATGGGCTCCCTGTCTTATGAATGCATCATAAGTCAGTTCATGCCTGGATGTCAGGATCCTGATTGCTTGACACTGGTGATAGATGCCTTCTCCTCTATGCTGAGATACTACCCACCAAGAGATGCCCTCTCTTGCCCCTGGAGCCACTTCCTTGTTTAATTAGTCAGTCTCAAGATAACTCACAAAATCCAGCTTGTGACCCAAGAAATAAAATGGGCATGTTATGCTGTTGGTGTTCTATCAGTTTTACTAGCCCTGAAAAATCATTCCCAAGTCCGATAGCCTAAATCAAACAATTTCGCTGAATTTCTGGATAATAGATCCACTGGAATAAATATGAATACATGTTAGTGTGGAGGATAGCTATCATCTTTTCTTCTTTTAATTGGCAATTTACCTGGAAACCAGACTCATATCCCCATCAAACCATGAGAAGTGGCTTTGAAGAAATGCTAATGCAAGCAGCCTATAAGCAGTCTGCATGGATGAGACAAGGGAATTTGGCAAAATGTGGAAGTGTTTGGGGGTGAATTCTTAGAGTGCATGTGGTTTAGATGCAAGTTGGACCACACCAGAGGGGGATGTCAATTGTGTGAATTCTGAGCTATAAATCCAGGACTGTTTTGTATGATCTATGTTTTTATACATATATTTATTCTTCCCCCTTTTGTTATTTTTATTATATTTTAAAATTGTTTGTGAGCATGTTATTAGTATATAAAAGAGAGGCAGGAGGAGGGAGTTAAAACAGGTGAGGAACAGAGGGAGACAAGAAATGAGGATTGTTTGCTTCTGTATATATAAAAAATCAATAAAATGTTAAACAAAAAACTTTCTTCTCAAGCATATTGACAAGAATTTGTGTCCCACTTACTATGTTGTTTTTTCTCACCCAAATTTGTGCCTTATATAAATAGAACGTGATTATTAGGTATTCTGTACATTCTTTTCAATGGTAAAGTCATTAAAGTGATTTTAGACATTATGTACAATCCCTTGATAGAGAAATTAGTAGGGAAGCAAGACAAAAAATATGTATAGGATATGATACCCTTTTTGTTCACTAGAGATATTGCCATTGGGTGAGATATTTTCCCAGGCCCCAAAGTTGAACATTCATTAGCATTTTCACAATGGGCAGCTAATTATTCATGGTGTTATTGCTTAGTAATTATTCCCTACCCCCCTCTCACATTAGCCAGGGTATAGCACAAAGTATTGTGGAATCATTTGCTGACTCTTAGGACTCTGTCTTTGTTCTCTCTCCCCCTGCCCCCTCTTGCCGCCCCTAGAAAATTGTTCTGGGGTCTTAAATAGTTTGTCTCCTTAATTGCTTCATCTAAGCTTTAAATCATACTTGGTAACTAAAATATGTTTTCTGCAGGGCAATAATTTCTTTATTAAAGGAAAGGTTTAGCTCAAGTATGCACAGTAAAATAAATAGATGCATTATGTCCTTAGAGACAAACAACAGTCTTTGTCCCATGGGAAGTTGTGGGAATAAGGGGCTGGTGATTAAAGATGTTGCAGATTAAATCTGGGAAGTGGGCAAGGAAATTAATCAATTTCAGTTTATCTCTGATCAGTTTTTTTTTCATTCTGTATGTGTGCAGAATGTTATAATGAAAGATCCGAAATAACTTCTATTTATTCTTATCTCTTCTAGTCATCTCAACTAGAACTCCACCTCCACCTTCACCATTGCCATTTCCACCACAAGCTATTCTCCCTCCTGCCCCATCTAGCTACTTCTCTCACCCAACCATCCGATACCCTCCTCACCTGAATCCTCAGGATACTCTGAAGAATTATTCTTATGACCCGTCCAGTCCACAAACCAGCCAGGTACTGTAATACCAAATTACTTATAAAGGGTGATTATGTCCTATGAAAGTTTTTAAATCTGATAGTTGCTCTTGTTCTGCATGTTGGATCTGTAGTATAATAGGCTAGACACTTTTCAGTTAACTGTAGCTGAATAAAAGTGGGATGGCCACTTGTAGTTGTATTCCAACTATGTTTGCTTTGTGGATCATAAATTTATTATACCTGAATGATGATTAGACAAATGCAGAATTCTTTTTGGGTGCGTAGCACTTTACTGGGAGTTCTGAACTCAAAAGGACACCATGGGTGTAGACCAGTGGAAGTAATGCTCTGAGACAACCAGGGGTTCCTCACCTGAGGACTGGCTTACATGTGTGTATCCCTGACTTCTGTAGCTGACCGTGGGAACTGGTTGTACATGTAGTTTTTTCTACTGAATCCTGTGGTTGGTAGATCTTTCTTACTTTGTGTTTAGGTTACAACTGTTTATGGCAGTTAATCTGGGTGAAACACAGGGATGAAGTGCTTGCTTCAAGAAACAAGGATTGTGCTAACATAAACATACACAAAAAGAGCATGTAGGCCTATTTATAGATCAACTATTTAGAGAAATCTTTTGGGGTTGGTTCTGCTTTGTAGGCTTTTGCTTGTTTTGGCAAGTTTTTGAACAAGTGGTGGGGGAAGGGTCATGTTAATGAGCACCTATAAAAAACTGAAAACTAAATTTTTGGTTTAGTCAAGAACAGTTGCACACAAATGTGTGGCAGTTCAGACAAGTTTCAAAAGTGGTAATGAATACCATTTTTTGTAGAAGAGAAGTAATTTGTAAAGGACTCATGTACAACCGTGTTTTCATCACAGCATCAATATGTTTCATATGACGAATTGTATAATATTTGTAGCATGTGTCTAATCTAATGTGATCTTCATTACAAAGCTTGGCTTATGGTTTTGGTGTCTTCTCTTTAGAGCTCCTCTCAAGATCCATTGTTCATGTTTGTAGTATTTTAGGTGACGTCCAAACAGATTTTTTTCAGATACTGAGAACAAAGCGCAATGAAATCCTTGTTTTCTTTACTTTTTTTAACTTCATTTTTTTTCCAGAAAAATGAAAATGGGATTAACATAGCCTGAAAATGTTAGAGAAAACAAACCCAATCCAATTCAGTTAGGACGCATGAATACAGAAATACAAAACCCTTTAATTTGAAATTATTTTTCTTCGTAAGCTAGCAAAATCTTATACTGAACTGGAGGGGCTTGGGTCTGGGATGTATGCTCAAAATACCACAGAAATGGGTGGGCACCACATTGAATAAAATATTTCAGGTTTTGCATGACCTTTAACAACTTTCATACAGTGGGTAAGCTTGCCCATTAATAAATGAACCCAAAGCCTCTCCAACACTAAACCATGATAGAAAAGTCCCCTAAATTTTTCCACTGGATTTCACTTGCTCTTACTGCTGCTAAGGAACTTAAAATAAAGCCTTTATCCAGAGGACTGTAAGTCCTTTGGAATGATGCTCAGAATTTCAAGTACTGAAGTCTTAGTGAAGTTTTGTTTGGTCATATTGTCCCAAAAATGCCTTTACCAGAGGACATTAGCACCACATGTGTGTAAGTGTACTACTTTTGTGACATCTCTTCCAACATTTATTTGAAGCTGATTTTAAGATCCTTTGTGCCTTGTTGGGGGTTATATGCCACTGAGAAAGTACTTTGAAAGTCAATTCCCTTGCCCTTGCCCTTATTGACTTCATTGAGACAGAAATAGAATGCTTGTCCCAAAGGGAATTGTCTATTGATATCCCAAAATCCACTTCCACAACATCCTTTTAATGCTTCAGATGACCCACAAAATAATTCAATCAATAATTTGTATAGCTTGGATACGACCTCTAGAAATTTGGAAAGTAGTCATTTGAAGTTAGTCAGTGGGATGTTACCTCTAGCAACTCAGGGGAACTATGTACTAGACTGCATATTTGCATATACTGGAACCAATAAAAGCTTTTATCTTCCAACTTCTCCTTCATATAGCCAGGGATATACAGCGTTGACTGAAAAATGTTCTAAAAACAATTCAGCCCTGTTTCTTTCTAGACTTTCTAGGCTATATTAATGTAATTGTCTTTCGAAGCTGAATGAAACATAAAGGGCATCAGAATGAACCTGTAGATGCTAATATATTTGTCCATTATTTCCATACTGCAAAAGTTGCACTTAGGAAAGGATTTCTGATGCCATGTAAATGTTTTAATGCAGATGGAATTACCATGATCATGTTAATAGGAAAACCTTGCACTGTTTTAAAAAATCTGGTTTTTTAATTTTTAATTTCCAAAGTCTTGTACAAGAAAGTTATAACAATAACATCACTAATACAGCATCAGTAATATCAGATAAAAACATATAAAAAAATGTATTGACAGTATAAAATAAGTATATTTTTAAAAACCCAGCACATAGCTTTAAAGGATTGGCAGTATACATTAAATATTATTTCTCCTTTCCTGAACTGTATGGATCTGGGGAGAAAGGAGTTCCACAAAATGAGTTACCACTGTCCCAGATCACACATCACAGCTAAAACCCCTGAGTTACAGTGAATGAGTCAGCTTGCCAATTCATACAACTTCATTGCTCGGGCCAGTGACAATTTTAACCCTGCTATGATGTGCAAACCGGGCCTCTGAGAATGCACTAGTAGATGATACTTAGAGATATATCCCATAAAAGGGCTTTATTACTAGGTCCTAATTCTTGGAACAACATATGGGAGAAGGCATTCATTCACTCAAGTATTTTGGATCCAGGCATTTAAGACTTTAAAGATTAAAACTAGAATTTTGAATTTGGCCAGAAACAAACTGGAACCCAGTAGAACTCTCACAAAATTACAGTAATATGTTTCCTATGTGTGATCCTAGGCAACGTTACTCTAGACCACGAGAGGTTTATAAGGCATCTCCAAGGGCAAACCCATAGTCAGCATCACTTTGTAGCCCAATTGAAAAGTTTCCAAGCCATGTAATACAGTAGCAAGATCACATGTGGGTGCACCAGCGAAAGCTAGTGAAATGTGCTTATGTGCATCTAGGAGCAAGGCTGCATCCAGAAGCATTCCGGTATTGCTATAATTGACTTTTAATAGGAGTATGACCTCTTCCAGGAGAGTCAGATCTACCACTTTCAGGCCCTCCAACAATAAGTAACACTGCCTTACCTATATTAAATTTTACTTTGTTCATCTTCCTGCAATCTATACAAATCAGACAAATACTCAAGGACCTAGTTTACAGTTGGGTTTGATGAAAAGGATAGAAATGAGTATGATCCACATGAATGTGAGTTGATGCTAGCTTATCCCCTAATTCTGAAAAACAGTAGTCTAATTTATTTATTTATTTATTTATTACATTTCTACACCGCCCAATAGCCGAAGCTCTCTGGGCAGTTCACAAAAATGTGAACTAATGGAAATATTAAACAACTTGGGGGATAACGTGGAACCTTGCAACACAATTACCAGATCTGCACAGTAATCTCCCAAGATCACCTTCAGGAATCTATATATGTTGTAAGAAGAGAACCACCTATCACAAAAGACAATCTCCTTAGCATGTGACTTGAATGCTATGGCAATACAATTTGAGAATAAATGAAATGTATAGTTAATGACAGGTTTGTTCCCTCTAGACATTTCCAGAAGCCTTAGTGGTTATTGGAGTTTACAGATGGAACATCTCAATATGCTCCTTTCAATAAAAAACCTAAGGCCATGGCTTGACCAGGCCTATATCCCGGGATCGTCCCGGGAACATCCCTGTGCATCCAAATGACGCACAGGGGATCCTGGGAGCAGGCAGGGATGACCCCTCCATTTGCCTGGGATAATCCTTAGGTCTAGCTAAGGCCTAACAGACTGATTAGGCATATTAACTTGGAAATAAGGCCTCAGAATTCAGTGGAAATAAGGCCTCAGAATTCAGTGGCTCCTCAGAATTCGTGCATTACAGCCAAAATAGTATAGAGAGGGTTTTTTTCTTAGAATATTAATCCAAACTGTAAATGCTGAATGTCAAATTTTAAGTTACAAATTGCTGTCAGTGTCTGGATTCACACATACTGTCTCATATGCCTGATTTCTTCTTCTACTTTTTTTTGCTAAGACTCATCTGGGAACAGGACACATAGGAATTGATTTTAATTTGTGTAAAATTTTCATGAATAATAAAGTCCAATTAAGACATCCATTAGAAGTTCTTAATGTTAATTCAGTGTGGAAAATCAAAGACGTCTATTGTTGGGTGTGTGTTTTTCTAAAGTGATGTCTCAATTAGGCATTATTAAGCAAAAATATTCAAATTTAAACAAGATATTTTGTGATATTTAGTGATTGCTTTATTTACATTTTAGTTTTGTAGGTAATCTTTTAAACCAATTGCATAGCATTGGGAAATTGATAATATTTGTATTAAGATTTTCAAGAAAACTTGCAACTTGGTGATGGATATAAATACCTTTTTGCTGTTCTTTTGACTGTATCGTATTCCTCTTTAATATAGATGGATAACTCTCAAATATATTGTGCCTTGGGAAGAAGTATTTATTTATTTTATTACATTTATATACCGCCCCACAGCCGAAGCTCTCTGTGCAGTTTACAACAATTAAAAATAGTAAACATTAAAAGTATACAAAAATTAAAAAAACATAAAAACAGTATAAAACAAAAGTATCCATTTAAAAAACAACAATTCTGGGGTCCATTAAAAACAAATTTAACGTTGTTAAATGCTGTTAAAATGCCTGGGAGAAGAGAAAAGTCTTGACCTGGCGCCGAAAAGATCACAATGTTGGCGCCAGGCGAGCCTCATTGGGAAGATCATTCCACAGTCGGGGGGCAACCACTGAGAAGGCCCTCTCCCTTGTTGCCATCCTCCGAGCTTCCCTCGGAGTAGGCACTCGGAGGAGGACCTTAGATGTTGAGCGCAGTTTACGGGTAGGTTCATGTCGGGAGAGGCGTTCCATCAGGTATTGTGGTCCCAAGCCATGTAGGGCTTTATAGGTTAAGACCAGCACCTTGAATTGGGCTCAGAAACATATAGGCAGCCAATGCAAGCTGGCCAGAATCAGTGTTATATGCTCAAACCTCCCTGTTCCAGCTATCAATCTAGCCGCCGCATTTTGCACAAGCTGCAGCTTCCGGACCGTCTTCAAAGGCAGCCCCATGTAGAGGGCATTGCAATAATCTAATTTGGAAGTTACCAAAGTATGGACAACTGAAGCTAGGTTATTCCTGTCCAGATAGGGGCATAGCTGGGCCACCAACCGAAGTTGGTAGAAAGAACTCCATGCCACTGAGGCCACCTGAGCCTCAAGTGACAAAGATGGTTCTAGGAGAACCCCCAAGCTACAAACCTGCTCCTTCAGGGGGCGTGCAACCCCATCCAGAACCGGTTGAACGCCCCCCATCCGATCAGAGGAACCACCCACCAGCAGCATCTCAGTCTTGTCTGGATTGAGTTTCAGTTTATTAGCCCTCATCCAGTCCATTGTCGCAGCCAAGCACCGGTTCAGCACATCCACAGCCACACCTGATGAGGATGAAAAGGAGCAGTAGAGCTGCGTGTCATCAGCTTACTGATGACAGCGCTCTCCAAACGGTGGGTGTGGTCATCCGGAGTATCTCCAATTAAAAGAATAATTTGCTAATAATTCCTTTAAAATTAAACTTTAGAAATTGGCAGATTGTAGCCTCTACGGCCTTTTTCTCACTATGGCCTACATGCAACACAAATCTTAAAGTCCCTAGTTTTCAAGTCTAGAAATATAATCTTGTCTTTATTATGAATACACATTAGAATCAGATGGGGTGAGGTGGGGAGGAATCAACCATGTTTCATTCTTTCAAACGAAGTTCCCCCATCAGGATCCTACTGGAATTTTAGCATTTACTTTTCAATGTAATTCATCCAATAATTGCTTAGTTCTTGCCTAATTGTCTTAATCAAACATCTTTCGAAATCCCCTCCTCCCCTATCTAGTACATAACTTGCTATTGCAAATGCTGCATACAGTGCAATTGTGAAAGTGTCATGGTCCTTTATTGCAAGGGTGGACAGAAGGTAGATATCCAGATGTTTGGGCCTTCAACTTTCAGAAGTACCTGCCAACATGGCCAGTAGTCAGGAATACTGGAAGCTGAAGTCCAAAACACCTGGAGATCTACTGTCTGCCTATCCATTCTTTATTGGGTAGTGATGCACAAAAAAAGCTACCCCTCCCTAAGCAAATGCCATGTTGTGATTGTTAAAACATTATATATTATTTACTAATTAAAAGTGTTTCTCTGCTAGTCCAGTGTGAAAGTGCTCATCTAACCCTTTGGAGGAGAAAGTAGTAAGCTGGCTGAGGGTTCACCTGTTGAAGTAGTGAGCTGGCCTAGGGTTCACCTATTGAAGTAGTGAGCTGGCCGAGGGTTCACCTGTTGAAGTAGTGAGCTGGCCGAGAGTTCATTTCTGTTGAACCTTTTATTTAAATGTTTTTGTTTATATGTTTGAAATATGTTGTTCCCCACCTTTAGGCTGAAGCTCACATCTGCTCTCACTTTTTATTTTTAACTGTAGATCTATCCCACTGCAGCAAATACATATTATATCATCCCTTTAACCCATTACATCTGGGCTAGACACTATACTGTTGTTTTCAATTTGCGACTTGGTGAGCAATTACTTGAAGGCCACAATACAGGCATGTGTTTATTGATTGGCTCAGTAAGCCCCAAATCATAGGAATGGAGATCTTTTGAATTTTCACACTATTTTGGCCTTGAAAGCATAAGCTAAATAGATGTGCCGCATTGGGTTGAATCCAAATATTCCATTCCTTGAACGCAAGGAGCCTGTTTTTATGGAAGAAATCTTCCATGAGTGGAAGCTTCTTTTGATTGTGGAACAGAATCTTTGTATCCAACCCAGTGGCTTTTGCATGGAGAAAAGAAAGTTGTACATGTCTATAGTGAACTCTAGTGAAACTCAGACTGTTGATCCATTCTATATTGTCATCTTTTGCTATGGTGGAAACGTTTGCCTATTCTTCTGAATGTGTGTGCGTGTGTATTTTAGTTTCGTGTAACCTCAGAATTATATTCTGCAATTTTGACATCATAGTGTAAACTTGAGTACACAATGATGCCCAATGAGCACTATGGACTATACAATAGAAAGGAAAAGAGCAACTATATATGACGTTTCAACAACAAAAGGGAATTGTTCTACACAATTGCATGGTTACCATCAAACCAGTTTTCTTCATTAAATAAAACATACATTTTTATTTAAATGAATTTGATTATCATAATTTGCAAAACTGTATCTGTACAAATGTCATGTCAAATTCAATTATAATTTTCCCACCTCAAAGCATATTCATTTACTTGGTTTTCAAGGAAGTATTGTGATAAATCTCTTGTTTTCAGCAATACAAAGAATGAATAGCCTAACAGCATTTACCTAAAATGAACTTTTTCTCCCCAACTTCTTTTAGCATTACACTAATTTAAATTAAGACAACCAGCTAAGGTGCATTACCCTGCCCACAGCAATTTTGAAAGTAATTGCTCTACTGCTGCACTGATTATAGTGAGACAGTCACAGACTTCGACGGAATATTTTGAGCAAAATTAGTATAAAGATGTAGAGCTAGCAGGGATCCACAAGGGAAACTGTCTGTAGCTTTATTCTCAGAGTAGTGTTACATCTACCTAATTTCATGTGACTGAACAGACAGGAAGTAGGGAATAAAAGAATATTTTGCTATAGGTTGAATGATATTGTGTGTAGGGTGGATGTGATGTATGTGAGCTGGTATTGCTAAGACAAATTAATATGTGTTAGTGCTTAGGTAGCTAAAGCAGGCCAGTAGGCTGACATCAGTTTCCCAGAGGACCTTTTCTTCTGTCGCCCCCAGATTGTGGAATGGCCTGCCGGAGGAGATTCATAAAATTAACTCTCTGTGTGATTTTAAGGCAGCTTTAAAGACTAGCCTTTTCCGGCAGGCCTATCCAGATCAATGTAAAATCAAGAATTTTTAAGATGTATTGATTCTGTAATAATGTTGTTCCCTGCCTCGATCCAAAGGGAGAGGCGGGTAATAAATTATTATTATTATTATTATTATTATTATTATTATTATTATTATTATTATTATTATAGGTGGGGTTAGGGCTGAGGCTGAGAGAACTGTCTGAGAGTGTGTGTGAATTGCTGAGGTTCCTGGTAGTATGTTACACCAGCTCATTCTTGTGTAAAACCTGCTCATTTGTGCATAGATTATGATGGCAAAGCAGTTATGACAGCTTTGTTATGACAACACAGTTTTGACAGCAGTTGATCATCTCTGTTGCACTTTTGTGTGCAAAACGACTTTGCATACACTTCACAGTATTGGACATTTTTCTTTTTCTCATGTTATAGAAGATGTTTTAGAGAAATTAACAAGTCACCAGGGCTTATTGGAGTCATCTGTGAATTCTTTAAAATGTAAATGTGAAATTATCATATTTAACAAAAAGTACAGCAACTTATTATTAAAAGCCTCATTATTAGAGGACCAGAAGGTTACTAATGCAACACTGATTTATGAAAAGGGATCTGGGGTGATCCAGAAAATTACAAACCTATCGTCTTGATTTCTACCCCAATTTTTATCTCTTTTGCAGTTTTAAAGCTCAGCTTTGTGTAGGAAAAGGAAACTCTTAAGTAAACATAGAGATAATGGGAAAATAGATTATTTTATTGTCAGGCCTAGTGTCAGGGATTCACACCCTCTGGTGTTTGTCGCGGGCCCAAGCATCTTGAAGAGCGCAATGATTCATTGACCAGGTTCAGATGACTCACTGTGACTTGTCATGGGTTACTTAATCCATGACGGGCTACAGTGCTTGCGGGTGCCAAGTTGTATATCCAATTCCCGTTTGAGAGTTATCATGTCATGTGAACTTGGCTAGCATGGGTTATGCGAGGATAAAACAGGTGAGATTGGCTTCTTTTGCTGCTGCTAGTCTAGTTGATGGCAACACATTCACAGTCTAGGAGAGGAGTCGGTGGGAGGGTTTTGGTGCCTTTGGGTAGCCTGCACTCCCATTCACAATATCTAGCATCTTTTCCCCATTCACAATACTGTAGTAGCACTGTTTTAAGCATTCACAATAGGGCAGTAGTGCTCTTTTAACCTTTCACAATATCCCAGTGGTGAATGATTGGGGAGAAGTGCGGAATAAACTACAGGGGTTTAATTCAGCACTTCCAGTAAATTTCCTTGAGCAGGGGAGAATGTACAGGGATGGGGAACAAGTCTCTCTCATTTGCTGAGTAGCATCTCCACGGTTGATGATGTTCAGTTCAACTAGTGGAACTCCGCCCACCCAAGCAAGGCGGATTAAGGTGCCGTTTGGCCTTTGAAAGGGGTTTTTAAGTAGTGTATACTCCATTTTTCTTGCTTCATGTGCCACTGACGGACCAAAGCTGATTTCATGAAAATCTGGATAAAACTAGAAACACTTCTGAATGTGTTTCCATGTAGATTCAGCCCTAGATTCCATATGAGCTGTTCAATTTTTGTTCGTTATAATCATTTGGGAACAGTAAAAAAAAGTGCTGGCCTTCAGGTGTGTCTAATTAATTTGAGCCTTCCCCCCTTCCTTTTGATAGCAGAATGGCTTAAAGAAACTGATGATACTAGCACTATTAACCAATTTGTTCCTTAAAAAACTAGATATATATTGTGCAAAGGAAATCCTAGTGGGTGTGCTTGAGTTACCAAAGGTTAGAAGAAGTAGCTGTGAACAACGACCAATGATATAATTAGGAAAAGACTTTAATCACAGTCACCAAACTTGTTTCCATAAACATAAATATTAGAAATGTACAGATACATATTTAAACTTATTTTAAAACTTAAAATATTTAAAAATATAGACCACAGGCCTACGTAACAGTGTGCATGCAGCCAATCAACCAGCTGAACAGCTGCAAAGCATTCATTTTCATTTAAAGTTATGACCTGCTAGTTCAGCCACAAAACATCTATGGCTGTGTTGGTGTGACACCTCTGATGCTTTATCTGTGTAGGATTGTGATCCTAAACTGTGTTAATTGTATAGTTTGATTTGAAAAGGATGGGACTGCTACCTCTCTAAGGTCTACCTTTATTAAGCATTAGAAACAAACTTCTGAAAACGCATATATTGCACACTGTATGGTGGGGTCTGGTGCATTTCCTCTATATACTGGGGCAGTTTGTATGATCACCATGGGTTAAACAAGCCACGGTGGCTTGTTTAAACCATTGTACATGCCACGCTCCATTTTGAGCAATCAACTGCTCAGGTGCAGTTTGTCGGCTTGTCTGAACCCGGGGAGGCAAAAACAATCCTCAAATAACCCAAGAACAGCCCATAGATTATTTGACGGTACCATATTCTAGTAGGTGATACTGTCGTCAATAATCTGTCATTAGTACAGAGTTATAAATGAGCCGTGAATGATAAATAAACATAATAAATAAAATAATAAAATCACTAATATATGCAATAGCTTTATTAGACCTTCCATCTACATAATAATATGTAGCATACATATTATTTATGTATGCTACAACTTTATTAGATTGTAAGCCTATGCGGCAGGGTCTTGCTATTTACTGTGTGGTCTGTGCAGCACCATGTACATCGATGGTGCTATATAAATAAATAATAATAATAATAAAGGTAAAATCGACATCAAGTTCACTTCTTTAAAAGGCTTTCTTTAATATATGTGACTTATTTTAATTTCAGTATTCTATTTTAAGGAATTTGTCATTTGTATAATACACTTTGTCAAGTTTATGGCTGCATTTGTGTCTATAGAAATTAGAAGCAATCGAGAAAATAATGGGCTGAGCTTGATTTTTGAGTGACATTCTTAGTGTGGAACTGTTTACTATAGAAGACATGGAATTGCCACTAGTTAATCTCATCTCCCTCTTCCTTGTAACACCTACTAAAATACAGTGTGCGATATGACAACATCAGAATCTGGGGATATTAGCATGACACGACAGCCCACTGTGGGCTATTTAGTGAATCTGTGGGCACATGTGGTCCCTTTTTAAATAAGCAACCTCCAGTAGGTGGTTGTCATGTCATGCAAACCCAGTGAGCATGAGTTACATGAGGGTTAAACGAGGGTTAAGCAATGCTTGCATAACCTATGATCTGTTTTGCTAGATTCACATGATAACCCCCAACTGAGGGTTGCATATGTAACCAACGATGAGCTGCATCATGTCAGCTGAACCTGGTCTATGTATCTGCCCTTCTTTGCCTGGTGGGATAGGTAGAACACACCACTGGGTTTGGACAACACCATAACCAGCGGTGGTTTAAATAGTCAACGAATGGTTATTTAACCCAGCGTGGGTCATCATGTTGTGTGGCAGGAGGTTTTTAACCAACGGTTGGTTATTTGGCATAGTTGGCTGTTTGAACAAATGTTGTTTATTGTGTTGTGTGGAGGGCAGCATTGGTTATTTCCTCGATCACTGTTGATTTCGTCAGCCACAGAGTCGTGAGGCAAGCTTCCACTCGTCCAGCTGGCAGGATAGATTTTCAGCACTGATGGCAGATGGGACACTAGTGGGAAGACAGAGGAGGGAGAGAGGATGGGGGATGAGTGAGTCAAATCAGCATGAACTAATAGTCAACTCAGCACTGATCCTTATCAACACCACGGTTGATTATTATCATGTCCTGTGGGAGTACCCCCTAGGTAAACAACTGCTGTGGTGATTCTTAGCTCACTGTTGACTATTGTGTTGTCCGAACGCAGTCAATAGCATTCCTCTAAATAAAATACGTTCAAGTCTTTGGACCTTCATAGCTTAGTATCCCCCATTATGCTTTTTTTTTTTTTTTGGTTTCTCATCATAATCTCTGCAATCAGCTTAGAGCAACCTATTTGTGTTGTTCTTTCTCTATAAATTCATAATGCAAGGTTGTGCAGAGAGGCTTTTTTGGTGGCTGCTCCCCAACTGTGTAATAAATTTATTCCCAAGGGATCCTAGGGCCTGAGTCTTTTCTGTGACGTAAGTCAGTTTAATTTAAAGAAATAGATGAGCAGTTAGTAGCTGTTAATGTGCATAATCTTGTTTTAGTTATACATTTCATTTATATGTACGTACTCCATTATTACGTAGTGAATAGCATTAAGCATATGTGCCAGCAATGTGTCACCAACACCATTTTTAAGGCTGTATTAACACAAGCTTGCTATCCAGTATTTGAATATTTGCACATGTGAGCTGACACACAAACATTGCACATGTGAGCTCACTCACGCCCAGAAATCTTTTATGCTGAAAGGTGGAATCATTTTAAAAATAACATAGAGTAAAATACAATATGTAAAATACATAAAACAGGTAAACTAAAGAGACTAAAATTGCAATGCATTACAGCTTCAGCACCCACTGTCATTAATTATTGACTTCACTAATGTTACTTCATTAGACCACTCTATTAGTGCAAGCTTCTCTGGAGTACTTTATTTTAATTTCTGGGCCCTTCATTGGGTAAGGATATGGATAAGTAGGTAACATGTCAGAGGACTGCTATGAATATTATTAAAACTTTAGATGGCCCAAGGTACTTCAGCATGTTTAATTAAAGTCATAGAAATCACCAAAACAGACCTAGCTAGAACTAATACATTTCATGAAAGCTATGGCATATTTATCTCAGTAAATTTTGCAGGAAAAAGGACACCTTTTAGTATGCATTGGAACTGCTATTATACTGTAAGTATATAGCCTTGGAAAGGCATTTTTGTAATGTGCATTTGTAAAATAAAGTATGCCTTGCAGGAAAAATAGGTTTAGATGGAAGGTCAGATTAAGGAGAAGATAGTGGATATTTTTAACCCAGTGCATATGCTGTGTGGCTGTTCCTTCTCTGGGCCCTTTCAAAGGTTGCAGAAAGTTCAAATGTGATTTGCAATAGGACTGCTGTGTTGAAAAGCAAGAAGATAACTGAGTTGTATGCATGGAATTTTATGTGTTTACAGCGGTGCAGCTAGGTAATTTTAGACTCTGGACGTAATACTGTTATAGAGCCCCCACTTTTAGATGACCATGAGTTGTAACTGACAGAAATAGCATTTCACTTCTTCCCCCATGGCTCCACCCCCACCCCCAGCATTACATCCTGTACAACTGTTTCCACATCCCCAATACATTAGAACAAACCAAACAAAAAACTGCTTGCTTACTCTGAGCATGTGCCGTTTCTCACCTTAAGTCACTTAAGTCATAGCACCTTCATGACTGTAGAAATAAAATGGAGTATGCTTCAGCTACCCTGACACAAAACATATGTATTTGGGAATAAATACCGTTTTGTTAAAAAGTAAAAAGAATTAAATGAGCATCTGTAACCATGTATATGTCTGGCTGGCTGCCCATATAAAATATTTTTAAAGTAAGAAGGAAGGATGGTGCAGTAGGCAGAGTCAGTCCTCATGGGTCCCAGCATGCTCATGCCAGCCCAGATGCTTCCACTGTGGGCCTGTTTGCAATTTTCCCCATCATCCACTGCTCTCTTAGTGGTGTTTTGCCAACCATCCTTCCCAGGGTTGCAGGCCCTGGGACTTCAACCCCAGGGTACAGATCTAACTTCACCGCTGTACGTTTGTAAAGGTTCTCTGTGTCAAGTTGCCATAGTTGATCGTAGAAATGTGTTTAGGTTTTCTGCAATTACTTCTTCCCATCAGATGGATTGTGTTGTTTGCTCATGTCTCCTTTTTGTATCATGTTCAGTTACGGTATTCATGTACAGTTCTTAACCTGTACAAGAACTATATCAGTTTTTCTGCTTCCTACATGCAGATGGATTTGTCAGTGCATTTCTTACTGAGCCATCTAGATTTATAGGTACATTAAGGGGAACCTTTTAAAGTAAATTGTTAAACAATAGGTTTAAAATTAACACGTTTCCTCCACACTCTCAACATTTTTTTCTTACATGCCTGGTAAACAAAACCAATTCCAGCAGATACATAAAGCTACCAGTTCCTAAGTAATAGTTAATTGTTGTGTAGTTAACCTAGAATTTAACAATTGCTGTTTCAGAAGTAAAAATATAAAATATCATTTGCTGTGATATTAATAAAAAGTATTTGTGGACTCATTACACACATTCTGTATAGATTAATTTCAAATCCACAGTGGTTGAGACATTCTGGTCAGTGTCCTAGATCCATTTTGAGGGATCCCTTTTGATCCCCTGTTCCTTTCAACACGTTAGAATTTTCCAGGCATTTAATACTAGTAAAAACAGTGGATGTCATTTGAACTGTTTAAAAACACACACACACAAAACAGCAACACTTGAGTCAGACAGAATCATGGCCCTCGCTAGTGAGTCTCTTATATAGTTAGGCAGTTGGGGGAAATACCACAAGCCACTAAACACATCTGTGCTAACACTGTGGTTACTAAATCTGCTGTCTTATGAAGAGAAAGATTTGGATAGCAGAGTGGTGAACTGCAGCAAGGGGGTTCTGGAAACCCTAAGATAGATAGCTCTCTTGAGCACTATGTGTATATTTCACAAGGCATTCTTCTGGTTTTGTTTTGTAGCCTAACAGCAGTGGTCAAGTAGTAGGGAAAATGCCTGGCCATTTTACTCCAGTTTTGGCACCCTCTCCCCATCACAGTACGGTGCGACCTGTGACCCTGACCATGACAGACACTAAGCCCATCACTACATCCACTGAAGGTGAGGCATCTTCACCTACAGCAACCAGTAAGTATTTCTCTAGGAAACAAAAATGTCCATCAAAGAATCAAAATAATTTCAAATTAAGGCCAGTAAAGGTGCCTTTTCCTGCTATTTGACCAGGCAGATGCTCAAAGTTGATAATAGAGAACAATGACAAAGCTTTTTCTCTACAGTTATAACTCTAGTTGCTGTGTGTCATTTGTGACATGGCCACCTCAATCTTAAGAGGGAAAAGCAAATTAATATGAGCATCAACTTCTAAGAGAGAATGAAAGCTTGATTCTTCATTTAAGATGGACATTCTAATGACATTGAGAAGCATACTCAAATCAGAAGCTTTTAAATTGCTGACACCAGGAATCCAAAAAGAGAGGGAGAAAGAGAGGGACCCGATTCCTCACGAGTAAGCTTTCATGCAGAAAGCATGTCTTGTTCCAAAATGTAATGAATCAGACCTGTGATCTTCAATTAACTTAAGAATTTTAATTCATCAGAGTTGAATTAAAAAAAAATTCAATACTGAAAAATCTGTGGGTTAACTGTATTTAAAGAGATTTTGAAACTGAATGGTTTAGTACTCATTCATTATGTTCAGTACCATATTATTACCCTATAGTCTTCAATGGAATTGCAGGCATAGAACGGTAGAGGTATTAATTGTTAGAACAACTTCCATAGGTTACAACAGCCTATGTTGCTTATGGAATCTGCTAAGAGAAGTGCTTCTGCATGTTGTGATATCCATCCAATTGCTGTAATTAAGTGGATTAGGTTGACCCTAATGAATGGCAAATTTCCAGTACCAATGGCCATCAAGAATGTGCTGGCGTGTGAACTCTGCACATAGGTCAATCTATGCATTCAGTTATTTTCTTACATTATGGCTACCACATGGAGATCCCACCACCTGGAAATGAATCTTGTCAGATTCCATGTTATTTAGATTAAACTCCTATATCAGTCTGAGATTAAATATCACAACTATTAATTTATTTAGTATAATTCACATTAAAAAGCACAATTCTGATTAAAGTTATGCCAAATAATTTGGCAACACCTGGATATTGGGTTAAAATTAAACATCTCTTAAAGTGAATATCCCACATATAATTCTGCTTTTAAACTCTTAGGGTGCCATCTACATTTGTTAAGACCATAACAAAATTTATTTTAATTTAGACAAATCTGGAACACACACATTCTTTTTCAAATGATATAGAGAATTACAGTGAGAGGGAGTAGAAGATAACTTAGGAGGGAGCAATCTGATGTGGAGCTGGGAGACATAGCTACTTCCAAAAGTTCGCCAGATTGCTTTCAATTATAGGGAAACTGCCCATACCTAGGGGTCTTGTGGAGTAATGGAGGGATTTGAATCTAGCAGATCCAAAGTGCCCCACCCCCACCCCTCCAGCCCATCCTAACTGCTGTTGGACTTCTGTCTTGAGGGGCTAAGACTACTCTGCCTGTGATTAAGGCAGAGTTCATTATCTACTAATTAATCAATTAATAGTGTCATAATTAATCATTTATCTACTGATTTTTTCAGTTCTAAAGCACACATATTTTGACCAGCAATAAAGAAGCTTTTAATTATCACAGGTATCCATCAGAATGAGACAGGCTTCAGACTTGACTTTGAGTATAAGTACTTCAGTATTATCTCATCTTTGTCTCTTTCAAGCAATATGGCACTACTTAGGCATTAATCACATAATATTTTAAATAATGTTGAAGGACTCAGGAGAATCCTAAACATTGCAACTCTATTTTTTCAAGGATGCCACTGCAGGTCTTTGAGAAAAAGATATTATTTATACATTCTGAACATGATATTAGCAGTTTTCTCTTTGTTAATAAACAGCAGTCATATTCACAAAGAGATTCCATTTGCGTGTGAAAGTTGCATGTATTCCAACATTAAATATTCAAGATACTTATATTTCTAAAATGTATCACTTGCAGTGAACTGATGGTTCTTAACCTGGAAAAATGAAACATTGAGCCAGCTTGCATGACACAACAGCCTGTGGGTTAATTTACTTGCAAGGAGCTAAATATGCAAGCCCTAGACAGCAGTTACTGTGGCTTGTTGTATCGTCCAAACCCAGGAGCAGGGTTATTTGAGGGTTAAATAACTAAAACAGATCGTGGCTTGTGTGAAGGTTATTTAAAGCTCACATAACCTCTTTGCCCATGTTTGGATAATAGAACAAACCACAGCAAGCTCGAGTGGGGTTTGCATATTCATATTGGTGGAAAGCATGCACCATGGTGCCACGAGGGTTAATTAACCCATGGTGGGCTGTCGTATCGTCTGAACCAGGTCATTATCTTACTTGTATTTGAAACGTATTAAAATCCCTTAAATTAATTTTTATGCCTAACAGGAATTTCTTAAATCTAGGAGCTGTAGTTCTCCTAGACTTTTCAAAGAGGTGCTTTCAGATTTATTTCTCATAAATTAACATTTGCAGAAAGATCAGTGCCACCAAAAGGCATAAATTGGTGATGATAAATGCACTTTGCTATTTCCCATTGTATATTTTCAACTAAAGCAGTGTATATGAATGCTGATCTACATGGTCTTTTAAGAAAAGACGTTTCACAAGTAATACGACTTTTGCTGTAATGATGAGGGACAAGCACATACATTCCTGCACCTTACTTCACAGATGTATCTAATCACTTTTTATGGTGGCTTCTCAGTAGATGTTTTAAATAAGAAATAGTTTAACAACGCAATCTTATGCATGTTTGCTCAGAAGTAAGCATCATTGAATTCATTGGAGCTTATTCCTAGGTTATTCCTTGTGAATAGGATTGCAGCCTAAGAAGCCATTTGTATGTTACTTTAAAAACAGAGAGGACAATACTTCTAAAATGAATCTGTCTTTGTTTTTGTACTGTTATCCATTCATTCTTTAAGGGCTTGGCTGTGGCAGCCATGACGGTGTTGCTATGAAAATGGATTCTTTAATATGAAGTAGAGTAAGGCCACCTAACTAATTTGACGCAGGCCGCCATGAGCAATCAGAAGTTAATCACTTTCAAACAGTACTGACCTATTCTCAATTCGAAAGGTAACCTGCAGGGGAAAGGTTGTGTGTGCCATTAACCACATGTGGTTTTACAGGGAGAAAATGCAGGGAGTTTCTGCATTATAGGTCGAATACCTAAATCGTGCAGTGTACTTGCTCCACAATTTTCTAATGTACAGAATACCAACATTGTTTAAAATATTGTGCTTATAATAATTATACACTTCTTATTATAAGAAGAATATCTTGTTCTTCCTAAAAAGTGTTCATGCCTCATTTTAAAAACAACTCTTGAACAAAAAATTATTAGGATCTGAAGTTTTCTCCTGTTCCTAGGACTCGATTGACTGAGCTTATTTACAATGCTGTAAGAGAGATGAGAACCAGGTTCCTCTTCTCTTAAAGTAAACTGGTACAATTCTTGTATCACCTAGAAAATTTGTCACTGCTAGGAAGGTAATCCTACCTACATGCAGATTCCATTGAAGTCAATAGGTATTGTAGAATCATACCCCATAGCCAAATTCATGCTTCCTAACTCTGAACTTCTCGTGTGTAAAATATATAAGGTAGAAATGGATAGTTTCTATCTTTATCAATCTGTTTTGTTCTTCCTTAATCAGCCTATACAGCCTCAGGCACATCCCAAGCCAATCGATATGTGGGACTAAGTCCAAGAGACCCTTCCTTCCTACACCAGCAACAGGTGGGCAAGTTTCACATAGGTATTAAAAAAGACAAATATTTGCAATACGTTCCGTCAAACATGCTACCATTGACATCTTAGACTAGAACAGGATCCCAGTGACTTCAGTAGTTTTATGAAACCTATATGTGCCTCCAATATGTACATATTTTTGTGATGTTTCTTAGGGTTATGACATGTTAAAGGTTTTCCTGAGTAAATCGTTCAGTTAAATTATTTCTAAAGAGCCTGGCAAATCGAATTTATAGTTGGATGCCTCTATAAAGGGAAGCTGTTAGTCAAAGCTAAGTAGAATTAAACAATACAGACATTTCCCCTAGGTATTTAGTATTGGGAGTTTTTTGGTTCCAAAAAAGAATTATACAGTCCAATTCTATTGCAGAACACCATCATTCCTAGATTAATCAGTTTACAGTGCAATCCTAAATTCTCCAACATTAGTAACATTTCAAGTATAATTTTAGATTTTACATCTCATTAATGCTGTAAATTTAATGCAAATAAATTGTTTTTCCAAAATGAAAATATACAGCTGAGAATAATAATAACTAATTAAACAATTATCCACAGTCAATTATAGGGGCATGCAGAAATCCCATATTGCATAGAATAAAACTAAATTCTGGTTCTTCAGAATTAAAATAGGCTTCATAATGATGCATAAGGTTATTTTTGCAACTTACAGTACTATGGGCACAGGTTTACATAAAAATTTGTTGCCTATGTCTATTCTCTGTGTTTGCTGATTTATTTATTTTATTTATTTACAATATTTATATACCACTCCCTATCCAAGGATTTCGGAGCAACAAACAAATAATATAACTGTACTGCATTTCGAAACCTCTCCCTATTCTCTTAGGTCAACGTGGTAGTGTATGCTTAAATCATAGAATCATAGAATAGCAGAGTTGGAAAGGGCCTACAAGGCCATCGAGTCCAACCCCCTGCTCATTGCAGGAATCCACCCTAAATCATACAAAGCCGATTGACCGTAGTTTATTCAAAGTAGGTGTTGTATTATAAAGGCTGGTGATTTCTTTGTTGTTGTTTTTAACCAGTGAGACCTTACTGAAAACATCTGTAAAGAAATATGAAAATGCCAATAATTGTTAGCTACTTGAAGTCAATTGTGTTCTGGTGAATTTTCAGATATTGTGCTTATAATTTGACATTTATGCTGCATATGTAATTACTATATTTTAAATATAAACATGATTTATAACTCTCCATTAAAAACAACAACACCCATCCTACATTGGATTTCTCAAGACTTATGATTATGGAATTGTATTCTTTCAAAAACAACAACATAGTTTGACTTTCTACTTGATCTGTAGTTCACTCTTTTAAGAAAGCTAGTGAATCTTTTTCACATTCCTTAATGATACTGACAACCAATCTTAATAATAAAATTAAATAAGCTTGTCACACATTGGCAGTCCTAATGTTACAGAACCAGTGTTTGCTTAATACGCTTTCTGGTGAATTTTGTCTTTATGACATATTATCAATCTGTTTCATGGAAAAGGTACTCCTATAATAGAGAGAGGATACAGAACAAGAGTTTTATAAAGCTGCAAGGATACAGCATTGGGAGTGTTAGTAATCTTTGATATATTAACATTTAACATGTATTGACTGGTTAAGTGTTGAAAAAGGCTGTTCTAGACACTGTACCTAGGCACTAATTCATTTTTACATAGCATTCTCTCCTCCAACATGCACCTAAAGGAACTTGTGATGTGGACATACCATATGGAATCCCATATGCCCAGTGGTTCTGATTTTCACAATCTTACTTTCCCTTTTTAAGATAAGATTGTGAATTGTACAAATCAGAGTTTTGTGTGAGGAGTTATTCTCATCACAAGATACTTTAGACACATGCAGGAAGGTGGATAGTCACACCCGCTCTCCCATGCAAATAGATCATGCTCCTCTTCAAGTCAAACTTTCTGCATGATACAGAGACAATAGCTTGAAGCCATTTCGTCCTCTTTTTTTTTTACTGTTGTTGAAATGTGACTGTAGTTGGCATCATGGTGAGGAGAGTTAAAGGTACTAACATATACAGTGAAAAAGCCATTTTGTAATTTTAAATTTTCTCATTCTGGAATCAGAATGCTTTTATTTCCATCTTCTTGCCCCAAGTTTTACTAATGGCCACCAGCTTTATGGCTTCAAAAGAAAAAAAAGAGTATGGCACAAATGCAGGAAGGATGCAAGGTGGTTAGTCATGATAGCTGAAAGGACCCTCCATCTTCAGAGGCAGTATATCCTTGCTTGTCATACTTAGTTTGTAAGCATCCAGGCTGGCCTCTGCTAGAAACAGAATGCAGCTAGTAAAAGGACCTCCTGTAAAATCCTTAGTTTTTTTTACATATATTTAATTTGAGTACTGATGGTGCTGTTGCATGCCTTCTTGAAGCAAGGTAGTAGATTAATAAATTCATGAGGCATGTTAAAAATAGGATTGTATGCGTTATGGGAATATAATAGTGTTGGGTTATATATCCAGACATTGCTTGTGGATCGAACGCCCACTCTCCTTGCAGCTCCCCACACACATGCGCCAGATCTGCTCCGGAATGTTGGGCCACTCTCTGGAGCAGTTTGGGGGCATGCAGGGGGACTGGGGCAGGGGAGGAAGGGAAGGAAATTTCCAATTGTGCAGGTGGAAATTCGCTTACATAACATTTGATTTAGCCCATTAAATTCAGGGGGTCGGTTCCAGATTTAAACTGGATCAATTGTCCTAGCAGAAGTGGATTTCCCCACCTTTCCATGGCCATCGCTCTGAAAATGCTACACAGAGAGTCAGGAAACCCTGCTCAGTGCGGTGAGCTGGGGAGGGGAGGGACCTTCCACAGGTGGACCCCCTCCATTTTCAGAAGACAGGTCCTGGATCCAACCCAGGATTTCCAACAACATTTTGAAACACCGATCTGATCCTTAAAAATGTCTTGTGTATGACAACTCTAGACAATGTTATTTTCTAGGAAAAAAAGCACACATGCAGAAATTGTCTAAATTACTTGGATAGAGTAAAGGTTATGCTTTGGTAAGACAGAAATAAGATTGATTTATTATGTCCTTTCATTACTTTACAACAATTTAAAAGAGACCACTCTTCTTGTGGCAGGTCCTAAATGCATTTGGTTTAAAGTAGACCATGATGAATGAAAAGAAAAATCAAGGGGTACATGAAATAAAGGCAATCAATCATTTTATATTAGCTGAGAGAAATTCTAAATTAGAAAGCCAATGGTTTTAGTTCCAGAGAGGTGTTTTAAACATTCACCATTCCTTTTAATATACTTTGACCCCTTAGGAATAAATATTGTCACAGGTACATTCTTTGCTTCACAGGAGTGGGCTTTGTAGAGATTTATTCTCTTCGGTTATGAGAGGTATTGACGTTTATACTTGAGTGCTTTTCTTTCCTGTTAAAAAGAACCATAACATAGCCTATATAAATTGTAATAATGACCATAAATTTAAGCTGCTTGTATAGTTGGTGATTCTCCTTATAAATAGTCTCTCCACAAAATAACAGTTCAGTAGAATTTCCAATAAAACAATTTATTACAGAAAGTTTCTGGAATGTATGCATTTATGGAAACATTATAAAATATAGCTTTAAAAGATTGTGTGCATTGAAAACCAACATGAGCAATAGAATTTAATCCATTGACCAGGATACTATGAAAAGCATGTTATTAAACATGTAATTTAATATACTGGTAGTTACAAGGTTATTATTAGGAATAATAAATCTAAGCATTCCCTTTTCTATAATGGTGACTTGTTGTTGTTGTTAGTTCCTAACTACTTTGAATTGCTGAATATTTCCACACTGAAACAGCAGAATATAATAAATCTTTCACTTTAAATGTTTTTAAACAGTCAACTTAACAAATAGATCTACATTGAAATGGTGTGTTCTAGACATCCCAATGTTTGCTCTTGTAATTACCACCACCACCCCACCACCCCGGACACTAAATTATTGTTTGAATAGAATGTAGAGCACCCCTTTGAGTCGTTAATTGCATAGAGGCATTCCTTATTGTTGGTAATATATGTTGCCTTAAATTTGTTGAGCAGGTTTCCTCTTTAAGCTTTCTCAAAATGTCATGTTAGCATAAATTCCTGGTGCTACCAGACCTTGATATGGTTAATGATAGACTAATGCATCAAGGACCATACAGTTCCACAGAATCTGTTAAGAGTTCCATGATGAGAAGATTGACAGTGGTATATAATTTGCCCGAAAGATTGCTTGTGTGCCTTTACCCATCTTCCCTTCAATGCATAGCTGGAAGGTAGTGCTGGGCACGTTCTATAATACATTTTCAATTTGTGTAGGGAAATGGTTAAGCGGAACAGCCATTTTTTTTTTAGCAATTTATGTAAATAGAGATTATACCCAGGGTTCCCAGGGTTCTCTGCAGAGCATAAAAATTCCACAGCAGACAGATAATTGTGGAAAGAGTTCCAGGTATGGGGAACAGGGGGCCTCCACTAAACTAATGAATTTAACCTAACTTTTTTTTTTTTTTTTGAGCCTTTGAATTTCATGTGGATGTTTTGCTAACCTGTAACAGCATCTTCCTCTTGTTGCCAAACCATACGGTCGGCTGGAGTTTTAGCAAGCCTTCCAGATACCTATAATTTATAAGGAGGAAACTGGAGTCACATTTATTCCTGATTTATCCTAATCAGCTGGGTTTCCCCCACCCACCCCCATTTCAATAGTGTGGTCCAGGAAATGAAACAAAAAAAAATATGTTTTTTTTTTTTAATACTTTACAATAGATACCCTTTTTTCTGAAACAAAATGTATGGTGCTTTCTCTTGGTCTAGTATTGATATTCATTTTTTTAAAAATAGACCATAACATTTTATAAAGAGAAAGCAGGGAAGAAAAAATAGAAGAGAAGTTATACATCACATTGAAAATATTTTTGTATGAGAATAGTTTTCCATGTTCTAGTGTTCATCCACTAATAAGGCAGTTGATATGTTCTTAATATCCTAGTATTACTTTACATTGTGATATAGATTTTACTAGGGTATGGGCTTTGAGGGTATGGGTATAGGTGTCTAGCATTGCTTTCAGACAGACTTACTATTTATTGGCCTTTCCCCCTATGTGCTACAACCTTATGAGATGTATGTTAAAGCTAGAGAACTACAAATTGTCTTTTATTCATATTACATTTAATTCCTATATGCAAGATTGACATTTCACAGCAGCCATTCCAGTAGGAGGCTTTACTTCTAGATATATGTTTTAGCTCTGAAATTATTCCATTCAAAATGAACTAAATTTTCTTCATATGATTTTTTCATATTGTATAAAACTGAAACTGAAATGGTCACTGCAAACAGAGTTTATGGCCTTAAAATTGTGAGGATGGTGAGCACTCTTGCTTTAGGGAGTGACTAAAAGGGCACTACAGCTACAGTAGATTCTCAAACAAAACTTAAAAAATTCAGGAAACAGGTTATCGACGCTTAGGCTGTTCGTATTGTGTGTCTTATCATAATGGACAGTTTGACGCAAAAGCTGGTCACATGACTGTCAGAGAGGCATGTAAATGGATAAGAGGTCACCTTTCACATAGTCTTGCTGGAAAGGAAACACATTTAAAGGAAGTTTCAGTCAAAACAATGACAATATGCAAATGTTTATAGGCTTCCCTCAATCAACAAAAAGCATAGCAAGGTCTCATATCACTTGCTAGCTTTTCCATATGTATATTTACTTAAACTGCTGATCAAAGAGGTGTGGAAGGAAGATTAACCTTAACAATTCTGTTAAGATTTAGGAGAACAATATTAAATGATGCATGTGTTTAAGAAAATTAGCTGTGGGTTTGTAATCTGAGCAGACATTGTCAAAATGGAGCCTAAAACATACAAGATTTCTAAAACATGTTCTTCCATGCTATATTTTCTTAAACAGTTAAAAGAAAAGTCAAAGAGCCAAATGCAGATACTCTAAAAACGCTGCCAATATATAATGCCATCCTTAGGGGGTTTGTCATAATCGGCACCTGTTGCCACAAGAATTTTGAAACCTTTCCATAAATTTCTTTCCTTGGGATGATCATTGGATTAGGACTTCAAATCTCTAAACTAGTTCAGCAACAGTGAAGGCTAAATGTGCATTTATGGACTGCAAGCAGGTTGCTCAATGGATCAGGGGATGTCATAAAAGTTTATAAGCAGGGTGCAGCCTGAATTTTATTTATTTACTTAGTTCAAGACTTAATCTATCTACAAACCAAGATTAATTGAAGGAAGAGTCATGTAAACTCACATATTTTGTGGTGTGTGAAAGAGTGACTGTTGGGGGATGCTGGTAACAGATAATGGGATTAAAAAACATATTGGGTTGGAACAAATTGCTGCCCACAGAAAGGAGTTGATAGAAATTGATTTTCCTGCCCCCTCTTCCTTCCAACTCCCAGAGCACATGAAAATGCTCCCTTGAGAACTGAGGGGACCCTGCTGAGTGGAGTGAGTGAAGGTTGTGGGAAATCCTGTGCAGAAAATGTTTTGGGAGACTAATTTGCGGATGCTGCAATCAGGCAGCACTGCTTTGTGTGGAAGTGCTAGAGCTGCTGTAATTTTTGAAATAAAAGTAAGGTGCCTGTTCAGCATATTTTCAAAGACCCACTTTAACTATATGAACAGTCATTTCTTTCTGTGTCCACAATTTCATCACAAACTCCAGTGGGCCTGGTCCATCAAAATGTTTACTTTCATAGAAGCACTTCTGTTGGAACACATGAAAAAAAATTACATCAGGGTAATTTGCATTTTTTCCAAAGAGATTTGCAAGTAAAATATTAGATATCTGCTATATAGGTTTCTGAGTTCCAGCACATTTCCCATCAATTGTATCCAGTGGTACCCTTCCATTCATGTTTGGTTCCAGCACAGGTTTTTGTAAATTGAGGCGGGGCGGGGGGTGAGACAGTTTTCTCTGATTTCCTCTCCCCTGTAGTTCCCAGGGCTGCCTTCCTCACTGTTCTGGAAGGTCCCCTAATGCTCCGGAGCGGATTTTCCAGGAATGCAAGGAGAAGTGGGAATAATTGGAAATTACTTCTCCCAATGTCCTTTGTGGAAGCCTCTGCTGCATCGAATCCCATTCTGTGAATGGAAAGGCATCAGTGGATTCAACCCGTGGTGTACTTCACAAGACATTGAGGCTATGACTTTGTAAAATATGAGATAGGAATAATATTTTATGTCTCTTACTTCTCAAGAACTAACTAAAGAAAATTTAGGGAAACAAGAAAGTAGATCGGTGCTTATTATTGGGGTGAGGGGGATGAAAGAGAGTGGTGTGCCTAAGGCCACCCAATGGCATCATGGCTAAAGTGAGATTTGAAGCAAGGACTTCTGGCTCATAATTCACACACACTTATCTGCTATGTAGTACCTGCTCTCTTATGTAGTTACATTTTTATATTTGAAGGCACAAAAGCAAATTGATCTTCAGGCAACATCCAACATGTCTGCTCATACAACAGAAAGTTTCATATTACTTCTCTTCCAGCAGCTTAATGCAGCTCTCAAACCTATTTCAGCACATCCCCCAGGTGGGAGTGGGAAGGTGTTCTGCTGGACAGCATTAGATACAGCCCCTAGAAAATAAAATAATAAGTGTGTGTGATCCTGCAGTTCAGGGACTCCCAAGAGCAACATTCAAAGCAGCATGCCAGTATATAGCTTGAAAGGGAGGGCAAGTAGACATGTGGTCCCCCCAACCCCAATGGGTTTCTTAGGATTTCAGCTGCTATTTTCGTATGCAGCTGATAGCAACACAAATATTAATGGATTTACTAACTTGAGAACAGGTCGTGTATATAAGGTGGGTCTGACTATGAAGCTATAACCATTTACAAGAATATAGGTTTACAGTATGTTTCTGTCTTTTGCTTTTTCCTGGTCCAGTAAGAGGGATGAACTGGATTGTTGCATCCAGATTTGGGATTGTGAGTGTGTTTCCAGTATTGCATTGGGAATGGCATGTGTAATGTCAAACAGAAACTTATTGCTATACAACATCTTTGGATAAGGTCCTCTGTATATGTGTATACATGCATTTTGTGTAATTTAACATTCCTGAAAGGCTGCATTGATACTGAAGTGTATGCAAATACACAATTAAGAACTATTTTGTGCAAACAATATGTGCTGAATGCTTCAAGAATGGCTGAAATTACCAAAGGCATTTAGATTCTATCACAAATGTGTTATTTATCCCGGTTTTTGATAAGAAGATAAGACATTATTAATAAGGCCAGTCTATTGACACTTTAATGCCTTCTTATCAATACAATTGTATCAATTTCTAAAGTTTTAAATTAACAACTTTTGGCATGTTTAGCTAAGAGTCAATGGGCCAGTTCACATTATCACTGCCATTGCAACCCGACTGGGTTGTGGTGCGTGCTGACTGCCATTTTGCATATTCAACACCTTGTGGGAAGTTGCCATTGTGTTAAACAACCCTCAAATAACCCTATAACAAACCATTGGTTATTGGAGGATCGTTTAATCCTCAAACAAACCCTGCCACAGTGAACTGCATTGACTGTGCAAACCTGGTTTCTGGTTAATGCCGACATCATGCCAAACTATGGTTTGTTCTAACCATAGTTTAGAACGCAAAGCATGAGTTGAGTTTTCATTCAGGAAAACAACGATTTCAGGCTGCCTATCTGCTTTTATGTTCTGTTTCCTCTGGCCTCTAGCTGCAGTGTCTTCCAGAGACAGAGAAATACCCATAACTCTTGTTTGTCAGTTCAGACACCATGCCAAACCATAATGAACAGAAACCATGGTTTATAAAGCCCATTGGTCCAGCAAACACATCACACATCGTGAATGAAGCAGTAGCAGGCGAGCGTGCTGGCTCCTAGCTGCTCCCACTGAGCTAAACAACCCAGGGATGCTCCATCCCTGAGTTATTGGCTTTGATGTTCAAACCTGGAATTGTAGGTTGATACTCTCACAACAACCCTCAATTCCAGGGTTTCTTATCTCACTTACTCCTGCTTGTTCATGATTAGCCAGGATTTGTTTATATCCTGGGTAACCATGACATGTGAACCGAATCATTCAAATAAAGGTTTCTGATTCTGGTTTGCGGCCAATCAGAAACCATGTTTTGTCAGTTTAGACATCACAAACTATAGTTTGATGTGAGCTCTGAAATGAGCCTGAGTAGATTTAATGGTTCACACATGAATATTGAAGATAAAATTTTTGTAATGAAAATATAGATGGATGCACTTGCACCAAACCTTATACATCATTAGGTGGCCATGTGTAGACTGAAGTCCAAAGAAGAATATGTGCCATTTAGATCACCTACCTGTTCTACCACCACCACCCCCGCTCCAAGTTTGCCCATATACATCCCAAATTGTTACTTAACCTCACCAAAGATTAAGAAGAAGTTTTAGATATTGCAGGGATTTTTGAAAAGAAAAAGTAGGGGGAACCATTACATATGTGTCAGCACCTTCCTTAGCTCATGGTCAGATTCACTTTAAAAATACACCCTTCTCAGAGCATAATTTCTTCCGTTGTTGCTGCACATGAGGACTATTTTGGGCTGGAATGTTCCTTTTCTGGTTAATTTCATATTCCTGATTGTTTTTAAAAGGTCTCACTGAGTTCTTCAGATAATAAATAAGAAAACAGTCAAGGAAGGTCCATGTTTCCATTTCTGACGACTCAACAGCAGGAAAGCAAGAGTGCAACAGTCAGACAGGGTCAAGACTGTAATATTGTCTTGTCCTCAGCATATGTGTTTCTCAGGAAAGGACTGTAATAAATTGAACTGCTGTGAAAGTCATTCCTTTAGCTATAACATGGATCTTTTAGAGGCACTTAACGTTTTTCCTGGGAAAACAAAGAAACTGTATTTATATATCATTAATCACAGTCATCACATTATCTTATTTAATTCAAAGTGCCATATGATGCATGGTGTATGCTAAAGTCATTTATAGCATGGGTGTGCAGAGATTAAAATCATACTTTTCCTATGTTTTCTTCACAAGGCTAGATGAGGCTTATTTTCTCAAACATAAAAATAATTACTCTATCTTTTCAGGAAATCTACTAGCACTGTAGGGCAGCTGCTAGACAAACGGTTGTATAGGGTTACATGCATAATTTTGTGAAGAGCAGTACTAATGATTTGCTGATCTGGGAAGAATTTGTTTCAGCTTACATGTAATGCATTCCTCATTGTATTTAAAGTTTTTTAAATGCTATTATTGCGAGTCTAGAACTAGATTAGATTATTTTACCACTGCATGTTAAGTGAAGCCATATTGAGTAACACTAAATTAATCACCCTCTATTACAAATGCCTCCATCCTTCTTGAACAGTAAGATAAGGTCATTATGTATTTTTTTGGTCGTCTTTCTTATAAATTGCATGTTGTCTGTGTACCACCAAATGCATGCTTTCAATATATTATTTTTTTGTCCTTTTTTTCTAGTAAATTGATTGATTTCAAGTGTTTTTATTTTCTTTCTTTTTAAAATTTCACTATTGAACATTAACATTTCTTTTCACCCCAGCTCAGTTAATAATATAATTGATTGCTGAATACCAGTTACTCTTTTAATGCTTTTATTAATAGAGAAGCTCATACAAGGATCATTTTCTTAATGTGAGAAAAAGTAGGGTTTTATTTTGCACAATAAGGGTTCAGATTTTATTTTTAAAATTGTTTTTGTTTTTACACTACTACTACTACTACTACTACTACTTGGGATGTAAGGTTTGTGCCATGTAAAGTGCTAGTATGCATGCATTCATTTAAATACTAAAAACTGTAGTACTGCTCGATCCATATCTGACTGCTAGGTTTCAATTGACAGCTGAGGATTTGTGACTGGACCATGAATCAAAACGGCAGGCATTTATACCCCAGTGCCAATGAGGATACATTGGGAATTACTTGGCAAAGGTAAAATTTTAATTATTTCCAACCCTAAACTATCTTGGGTTCTTCATTATATGTTTTAGTTGGCCTCCAGGAATATATTTGTCAAAATTTTAACTACAAAATATCTTTGTAACGTCTTTTGAATTACACATTTTAGGTTAGCTGAAATGACTCTGTTTAGCACTTGAGATACCAAATGTTTGCTGTCGAGTGTAAAGCTTATGGAACTTAGAGAAAGAAACAAAGTGCTAAACATTTACAGTTGCATTTTGAAACTTACAAGTTTATATGAAGAAACAATATATTTTTAAAACAAATAAATGACAAGTATGGAAAGTGTCTAATTTGGGAAATGTATATGTATAATACCAAGGTAATCAATTTGAGGAATCCAGTAGGACTGGTTGTTATGAATTTAGAGCATTAATATAGAACTGAACTAAAATACATTTTCTTAGCATTTCCTTTCATAAAAAACTTCTTAGCAGGTAAGGTGAAACTACTTTGAGATATATTGGATAGATATAAAATTTGTAACCCTGTTAGTTGAGGCATATAACTAAGTTAATTCTAATTGTGGGGAAAATCTTGACCCTTTCCTTGCAAAATGGTATCTCACTTAATTTTATTAGTGTTTTTTTCTTTCTTTCCCTCCTTTTCCAGAGGGATCTCCTCAAGAGCAAATTTTCTGGGGGCTTCAGTGGTGGGAGGACTGGGAAAAGCCCATTGGGAAATGGAGCCCCTGCTCACGCTGGTCATGATTCAATCCAGTGATCTCCAGTGATAGTCCATTCATCACTAAAGAGGCCCATTTTAATATGTGGCCTTGTAATATTCGCAGTTGCAAAGTTTGTCACGAAACAGAAGTAAACATTGAAAATACTATCCATATAAAAATTTCGTAGTGAATGTTCAAGTGAATTAATAAAATAATGTTGTTAAAGGCCAAGAATGATTGGCTTGTGTCAACTGCAGCATGTGGTTTGCAAGAATTGTTGGGGAAACTTGCTAATGTTTGTTTTATACTTTGAATGGTTTTAGTTTTTGTGAACCGCCCAGGGAGCTTCGGCTATTGGGTGGCATAAAAATGCAATAAATAAATAAATAAATAAATAATGAATAGCTTTCTGCCTCAAGAGATCAGAAGGTACAAAACTGTTTATTTAGATTCTCTTTAGCTGTTCAATAACATGCACAGCAGTAATACTGAGAGAGACTGTACAGTCATGACTTTATTTCACTATTGAAATTAATATAGAACTCTTGATTTAACGTAATAAGAGGATTGTTATAATTACTTTGAAGTTATAAGAGCCAAACTAACATTTATGCACCAATCATGTCTAATTTTCCTTGATATTTTTTAAACAAAAAGCAGCCATAAATGTTTGCAGTCTTGACGGCAGGAGAGGGGAGCTGCTTAAGTATTTTGCATTCTTATTTGGGCAGGGTGTGTGTGCTCAAGATCTCTCTCTCTCTCACACATACACACACACACACACTCTCTCTCTCTCTCTCTCTCACACACACACACACATACATACACACATTTCACATAAGGAAAAAGTTGTAGGCAGAAAGCAGCTTGTGGCACGTTTCTGCCACATACTCTTCCTCTGCTTCCAATGAAACCTCCCGTAGCTGGTTTTTTGGGGGGAAATTACACATGATGTGTGTAATGTGTAGTTTGGCATAAATGTGAAGGAAACGTCATAGTCCTCTACAAAGATATCTTTGTGATATACCTCTTCATATACCTGTGAAGAATGCATAGTAATGCACAATAAAAGTGAGATACTGTCTGTTAGTGTGAGCTCTGTGGCTGGAATCTGTATGATGTTATAAGTGCTGGAAGTGTTCTTTATAACAAGCAATGTTGTATAAATAGAGTGTACTATGAGGCTTGTTGGTTTTATATCTAAACTTAGATGTAGAATGAAGCCAGTGGGGTCATATACTTCAATAACCTGCCTTGAAGTATTTTTGACTCATACCCAGTATTGACTTGAAAACCTTTCTAAGGAAGAGCATATCACAACTTACTTTTGAACTGCTCTGACTGTTCAGGTGTTCCCTCCTAATATTTAAACTGTATGTGATTATTGTGGGTTTTGTGACCTATCTTTACCAGAAAGGATGAGCAGTTTTTCCTCCATTACTTGTCTCATCATCTTCAAATATTTGAACAGTTAATCTTTTTTCCTTTAATCTTGTTTTCTCTAGGTTAAATATTCTGCCAAATTTCCTGAGATAATTTGCCTTCTTGTCCTTCTATTCTTCATCTCTTGCTCCTTTCCAGGTCATCAATATCCTAACTGCACTGTGGTGCCTATAACTGGACATAAATGCAGATGTTATCAACATGGTTTTTATTAGTATTTGAGGCCATAGCTAGACCTAAGGTTTATCCCGGGATCGTCCCAGGGTCATCCCTGTTCATGTAAATGACACACAGGATATCCCGGGAGCAGGCAGGGACGACCCCTGGACGATCCCAGAATAAAGCTTAGATCTAGCTAAGGCCTGAATCTTAGATATAATGATTTTGTTCATAAACAGGACTAAAATGGCATTTTTATACCATAGTACCATACTTTTTACTAATTTTAAAATTGACCATTTTAAGTCCAGCCCTCAATTGCACTAATTTTTCACCTGTCCTAAAGTGTTTCCAGTTCCTTCCAATTGTATATGATCTGTAAATTTGTTAATAATACTGGCTCAAGCTTTCATCCAAGGTGAAAGGTGTAGAATAGAACCAATCTAGGACTTGGCCCTGCAGTTCTCTACTTTGATCCTTATTTTAATTTTGTTCTTATCTACTGTTTTTATTCTCCAGGTGTTCTGCAGATTGTGTAATCCTTTTGCTGATAAATAGTTCTAGACCAAATGTATTAAAATGTGCTATAGTCATCATGTCAAAAACATTGATATCATGGCAACACTTTGGAAGGATCAGAATCCTACTGGGATTCAAATCAAGACAAGGCAGGGCCACAAATATGTGATACATTAGAGCAGGAGTGGGCAATTTGTGGCCCTCCAGATGTTTGACCTACAACTCCCATCAGCCCTGGTCAACATGGCCAGTGGTGAGGGATTATGGGAGTTATAGGTCAAAACTTTTGGATGCTCATAAGTGCCCCACCCCTGAACTATAGGTTAGATCAAAGTTGGGAAACCAGTTGTGTCCACAACCCCTCCAACTGCTTGGTGTTTCTCAGGGATCTGAGTTAAAGCCTGGATAAAAAGTGACTAGGCGATAAACTAGGCAGTACATAGAGTTCTTCTGACTTCCCTCCATGGTTGTTCTTTTGAAAAACAAAACAAAACCCAAAAGCAGCCTTGTTGGCAGACTGCCAGTCTGAGCACTGGAAAGACAGGACAAATGAGGCTGCTTTAACCCTTTCCCTTCTGGTCATTTTTTAGCACAAAATCATCTTCATCAAGCTATTTGTCTTATGGGGACGGGGAAAGTGATTTGGGGACCCCATAGAATTTTCTCAATTGGTGGGAAATAAACTTTGGGGATGTTGATTGGAAGTGGTACTGTTCTTCAGGGGGTAGGGGTTTGAAATGTGCAAAATCCTGCATATGTTTATTCATTCACCATGTGGTCGGGAGGTTGCTGTCATAGTTGCATTTACTGGCCCACGGCTTTACATTTGTCGGATTCATTTCCTGGAATATTAGCTCTAATGATGTAATAATTACAGTGGCTGCCTCTGAGAGTCATATAGCTCTAGAACATTGATGCTTTGAGCTTGTAGCTTTCCTGCTTCCCAATCAGCTTTGGCTGCACTGTTTTCTCCTTCCATCTTGATACTGAATAGCTTTATGATCTCTGCAACGTGGGTTGGGCATAGCAACCTGTATCATTGCCGTATCATCATATCCTGCAGATGCAGGAAAGCTTGCAGTCCTTTTACTTCAGTCTCCTTTAAGGGAGGGCTTCAATGTTAGATAAAGCATTCATTTTTAGACAAAGAATGTCTATATGCAAAAACGGCAAACGTTCTGTCCTATAATTGTAAACAATATCTTTTAATATTGGAAGTATGATCACTCCCAAAGCAAAAAACATTTCTTGCTATCCCCAACTTAAAACCCGTTAAAACCCTGGCTTCGATTCCACCCAGGTGCAGAGGACATTTATGGGATGACCGAACCTCCTCACACATATTCAGTGAATGCATGAGAGGGTTTGTTTGGACAGCACAAAATATTAAGCGTTTAAAAATATCCTTGTGATATAGGGCGGGATACAAATGTCTTAATAAATAAAATTTCTTTTTGACAATGGGCAAGCCAGATTCTGTTTCAGTTCAGAACAGAAAAATGTTCTCCTCTGGGGGTGGGGAACAGGAATTACTGTAATATTACTAAATGCCAAACATTTTGTGTCTGACAAGCTAAATATCCTAACAGAAAGAATTAAAACTACACTGAGTTAGAATCTAGTTTAAAATCCAGCAATGCCTCAATGTGAGGGCATGTATGGTGTTGTAAAATTATCTGAACCACTTGACTTGGAGAAACAGCTTTATACAAGAAGGTTCCAGTGTGGACCTGCACTCATGAAGTTTGATTTTTAAACCGCTCCTATGCTGTTATTGTGACAACCGGGCTGCAAAAGGATTGGGTTGTTAGTAGTTTTGAACATTTGGGGTTTACTTCCAAGTCTTTCAAAAACTGTAACAGTGTTAAGGCATTCATTGTCAGGTATTGTAATTTATTTATTTTTGAAAAGCAAACCCTTTCAATGCTGTTTTGAAGGGTTAACTGCTAATTTAACATTACTTTCGCTGTGCCCAGGCATTAGGCTAGCATTTCCTGCTTTCACTTTGTTATCTTGACACAGAAGTACAGCACAACAGCTGGTTTGTTCTTAGAGCTCCTGAGGAGAGCCGTATTCTCAGAGTGCTGAATTTCCTTTTCAGCTTTAGCCGTAGGGGTGTTCAAAATGTTAAACTTTTTAGAGAAGCATTCTTTGCCCCCAGCCCCTCTGAAGGGCTGTGATGATAATGCTGATAAGGCAGTGGAATGGAGTAAGTTTTGGTTTGTGGGGGAAGGGAGGCTGGGAACCACTTTTTATGTCCGAATAGCCTTGCAGATTTCAGATTCCAACAACATGCAAACTTTCAAAAAGCCAATATCAAGTAACTTCTTAGCTGTTAGTTTTTTTAATGTTTGTACTTTGGGCAATAAACAGTGCAGTTAGCCAGAGGGGTTCACTTTCCACATTATATACTTGCTTGGGATAAAAATACAAACTCCACTTTTTCAAATAAGAACAATAAAATAAAAACATTGCTGATAAAATCATTAGCCGTGTGGGGAAGCTGGAAGGATTTCTGGCATTTATCAGTTTGTCACTATCTCTGTTATAGTTTCACCCAACTCTCTAATAAAGAAAGATGTGCGGAGAATTATGTTTCCTTTCCATCTAAGCAAACATCTTCTGAACACTTCCTAAGAAATTAATTGTATTCCAGCCAGACTTGCATGCTGCCATCCCACAGGAAATGGGTCAGCAATCCATTAAGATGCCATTAGATAATCTAATTTGGAACTTAATCTCTAAATTAACCATGCTCCATACTTGAAGCATACTTGAGAGGGAGAAAAAAAGTTTGTTTGAATCGATAGGGGAGCCGAAGCGTGAAGAAGGCTGTTTGTTTTTTCTGTAGCTGTGGTCACGTCTCAAGCCGTCTGGTAACCAGGAGAAACCAGACATGATGTAATTCCAGATTGAACTTGAACTTCAGGGACTTAGAATGGGGAAACAATGGACCATAGGAATCAATAATGTCTATTTTCCACATGATTATGTTTGGAGCTTTAAGTTAACCTTTATGGAAGCAGCAGCAAAAACTACAATGTGACCAAAAAGGAGGGATCCACAGACAAAATGTTAAAAAGAAAACAACTTTTCCAGCTATATTTTGAGAGTTGCACTAAAGATTCCAGCAGGATTAGAAAAGTTCCCAGTCTGCAGCAGACCAGTTACTCGTTTTGAGCACTCCTTTGTTCACTTAGGTAGGATAAACTTAATCTCATGTTTCCTGTCAGATGATTTAAACTGTTTTGGAGGAAGGAAAAGCACATTTTTTAAAAAAACAAAAAACACCTCCCAATTGGAAAGTACTCTGTTAATCTCCTGGTGATTCTAGAATATCACCATTTAATTTTATTTTACATTGTGTCTTCCCCAACCATAAAAAATTTTTTTTTAGTTTGTAAACCATATTTTAATGGGTATTTAGCATAATGTTTATTAAACCAAATACATACAATGCTAATTGTTATTTACATAAGTTCCTGCAAAGGCAGTTTCTAATGAACTACTGTACAAAGTGTGTAAAAAAGTTACAGAACATTGGGGAGAGGGAAGAATAGTAAGTTCTTGTGTGATTATTACTTGTTTTTAAAAATAACCTTTGAGAAGAAGCAAATCAGGGTTGTGTTAGCGAAACAGGAATTGGCACCCTGGGAGTTTAAATGCTTTTGGTTAACCTCTTCTGTGCTGTATTTCAAAACTGCACATATAAGTGTAGCTGCACTGTCTCTTCCTAAAAAAACCAAATAATGGAGACATTATTTTTCATATCTGAAATTATAAGGTAACAATAGGTGTTTTCCCCTCTCAAAACAAAAAAGAAAGATATACGACACCCAAATCACAGTGAAGGAAAAAATGATGAGAATATGTGTCCCATTCATGGGGTACCGAGGATAACAATTCTAATATTTGACTTATAAACAAGTGTGGCATTGCCCATACAAAGTCAATGGATAGTAGGCCTAAGAAACCGTACATGCCTCATATTAGAGAACACGATGCTAGAAGTTTTCAGTTTTAAACTTTGTTTATTATTATCAGATTACTGTGCACTTGCAGATTTTCAGGGTCAGTTTATATATTCAGAAATTTCTCCAACATCAAGATAACCATGTTAATTGCCAAGGTCTTAACACACATAAATTGAATATATCATACATACTGGATCCCTAGCACTTAGGTTACTTTCCACTGGCTCTCTCATACACGCCAATGAACAAAGGTAAAGTGGCTTCTCAGTTTATAAACTCATTAGCTGTTGCTGTGCTCAAAGCCTTGAATGCACTAGTGGACTCAGGATTGCAGCCTATAATACTGTTATTTGTATGGACCAAAATCCAGCATCTTAATACACTCCTGATTTTTCTCCAATAGCCAAACTACAACATATGCACATCACTGTAATTGAAAATTGCATCTCAGTGTCGTGTGTGCCACTCTTACATCCTCGTAATTCATAGTTGCACTTACGTGGTGACACCATAGCAATGACCACTACTGGTAAGGGGAGCAGTGAACTTTGTGAAAGTGAAGAATGTAAGGGGTGCTGAATATTGGCCATAGAATCAATCTACAATCTTGACCTTGAGACCCAGCATCAGGTTTTCTGGGACCACAAATGAGGGGCTTCAATAGCACTTTCCTGCATGTGCCGGATTAGAGGCCTACACTCATCCTCCTTTCCTATGTGGGGGAAGACAAAGGACAAGAGAAGCTGAGCTTCACCTGCCATGTGTCCTCTTCTCCATGCACAGTGAAGCCAGTTCCTGGCAGAGATGCCAGGAGGATCATCCTCATGATGCACCTGCCTGGTCTCATTGGAGGCAAGGTCCCACACCTTTAACATAATTTGGCCCATGGAGAATCATCTGGCCCTCCCACCCAAGTCTGGTTGCCACCCCACATCTAGCTTCATTTTCCTCCTCTTGGTATGTGTAAAATGTCAGTATAAGGCAGCTTCCTATATTACTCCCCACCTCCTCCCAAAGTCCCCAGTAACTTCCACACCACAGGGAGGGCTAGGAGCAGGAAGCGGGTGGGGCCATGTTGTATCCATTTTGTAGATCATGCTCAGGATGTTTAAGCGACCTTATTTCTCCATATCTATGTGTGGTGTCCATGTCTTGTGAGATTTCCTCGAGACAAAAGAAAGCAGTGCTAGAACAGAACAAGCAACATTTAGAATGAGCTGCCTGCTGATGGCCTGCTTGGCAGGGTGGAGGGGGCAGAGCTTTTATAGGAAACTCTAGGACCTGTAGCTTGAGGGAAGGAGAGAGGAAGAGAGAAGTGGCCCCATGTATGGCACTTCCTGTGCACAGACATGAGGAACAAACAGATGCCACAGCTGACTGGCAGCAGGATGGAGGAATGAGCACTATTATAATCAGGACCTTTGCAGGGACAGTAGAAGCCAATGGCGCTCATAGGTTTTACAAGCCCCAAACTTACGTGAGCAAACAAGTTAGGCCTCTGGTCCCCAATGTGCATAGAAGAATGATCACTAGAGCCTAGGAACAGGAAGCAATGTCTAATAGGCATTTCTCACTTATGTCTAATTCAGAAGAAACTCCCTAACAAAGCTAAAAAAAACACTAAGCAATCTTCAGTTTTTCAAAGCAGACACATTTTGTAAGGAGGAGGAAAGAAATGGGGCCATGTTACACATTTCTCCTGGGCCCTGGCTACACTAGCTCGGGATAAGTGGAGGACTTTGTTATATAAACAGTCAGAATACCACATTCCTAAACAGAAGGCTGTGCAAAGGTCATACGCAGTCACACCTTTCAAGTTTAAAGTTACAAAGTGGTATGAGGGCTCTTTTCTCTCCCCCCCTCCCTTTTAAAACAACAAGAAGCATGGCACATACTCCATGTTTTAAAATAGGTCCAGGGATGTTCCTTGGAATGATGTTGAGTGATTGGTTATGTACCATAATTTTCAGAAGCATAGTATTGGGGTGTGTGTGTGGGGGGGTGACTGCTCCAGCAGATACCTATTTTTCCATATAGAGCTCCTGGAAATGATGGTACTTTATTTATTTATTTATTTATTTATTTATTTAATGCATGTAAATAATACATTTATATATTTCCACCAAGGCACTCAAAGCAGGTTGCAATTTTAAAATGTTGAAACAAACAAGCAAATGTTACCAAAAAGAATATTTAAAGAATCCAAATAAACACCAAAATATAGTTCTCAAAGGCCAATTGAAGTTCTCTGTTCAGGAGCTAATGACTTGAGCTCCCCAGCCTGGCTTCCTTACTTCTGTCTTTCCTCAGGGCACACAGTTCTCAAGAAGCCCAGGGAAGGAGCAGGCTGTCCCAGCAGACCTCTTAGGCCATTGATGCTCCTTTCAGGAGCTGATGGTATGAGTTCTCCCAAGTTCCCCACAACTCTCCAGAATTTGACTGGCCTGACAGCTCTACCTAAGCAATCTGTTCACTTCCAAGCCCATTATTCTCCCTCTCATACAATAAAAATATACAGGTGATGGATGAAGTTTTAAATTTTACTATTATTATTAGAGTTAGGCATACAAAGAAGGATTGTGAAGTGTGTGTTTTATAAAAGGGACAGATTTCAGTTAAGATATTATTTATATGTGACATGCCTTCAGGTGCCATAAACAAAACAGACTTCCTTGTATGAAGCAGTCTACTTAACTTCTCTGTGTTCTGTCTGCATTTGTCCCCATTCTTCACTATTGCTACAAAAGTGAACTTGGTAAACATTTATCAGTGATAGAAGAGGACTCCAGGCATTAAGCAGTATTGTGTCAACAATGTATTATTAATCATTTCTTTAGAGAGCAATTCTGTGGCCTCTAGATAGCATCTGAAATGCCAGAGGATGCTTCAGAGGTCCTCCTCTGAGGCCAGAGACAGCTCTGAGCTTGGAAGAGGATATCCTGAATGTGGATCTCCTCCTTCCATAAACAACCCCAGCCCTTCCCAGTTGCTGTAGAAAGCTCCATGGTGGCTCCCTTTCCCAGTGGGCAAACTTAATATTAGCAAAAAATTCTGTAATTCTCAGGTTATAAGCCTCTGCCCAACCTACTGCTGGTCAGAGGTTTATACAATTCTTGTGGGATCTGCATAATGTCAACATACAAGATTTATCCTTTCTTTGTCATAAATAATATTGACAAATATGTTGCATGGTTTATTTTAACACAGTCATAAGGTTTGAGAACATCTACATTAAATTTGTTGGTCATACTGAAACAACAATCCTATTTGCCAGTTACTACAATTTATTTTCATTGAATATTTCTCCCTCCCCAAAATTGAAAAAAGATCCACTGCTCCTCGAAACTCAAGTATTAATTGTGAAAGTTGTTATTAATACTAGTTTGTTTTTTTACCCACAAAAATGTTTTTTGTTCCTCAGTACAGTCATTAGAAAGTTACTGGTCTTAAGAAAATAATAGCTCAGATTCATACGTTCACCATCTTACTCCTAAAAAATAACCAACTAAGGTGGCTTCACATTACCAGTTTCTGTCTAGGCTTAGCCTTCCATTCAACAGGTAAATAATTAAATATCAGCATTGACTCGTCGGCCTGCTATGCTCACATAATATTCTGCACAGAGAGAATAAGCCATTTTGTGAAACTACTTTGGTGCAAAAATCAATATATCCCAAGCCAGAGCATTTACTCACTGGTTTAGCTGGTTTAGGATTGAGCTGTTAGAATGATGAACACTCTTAGCAAACTGCAGATGCATATTTAAGTTTAACTGTGAAATGAGGTTAGAATGGCTGTCAGAATATACGACTGAGGGGCACTCAAATGTTCATTCTTGTTCATTCTTGATGCTACACTTTATATTTATTCTTCTCTCTCTTTTCTTTTCCCTCAGCAGTCCTGGTACCTGGGCTAGCTTGGTCCCTTTTCAAGTATCAAACAGGACACCAATCCTGCCCACAAATGTCCAAAATTATGGTTTGAACCTAATTGGAGAGCCTTTCCTTCAAGCAGAAACAAGCAACTGAGGGAGATCGTAACTGAACAAAATAACTATAAAAGAAAGGAAAACGGGACAAAAAAAAATGAAGAAAGAAGAAACATAGACCAGCAATTGCAGCACTTACAATCACTAATTCCCTTAAGGTTGAAACTGTAATGGTGTTTAAAAAAACAAAAAGGGTCGACGATATTTCACTGAAGAGTAGAAAGATGCTCCTTTTAAGTAGCCTTTGTTCTATGAAATCCACTGGGAAATAGATGTTCTGTCTCTGACAATATATTTTAACTGACTTTCTAGATGCCTTAATATTTGCATGATAAGCTAGTTTATTGGTTTAGTATTCTTGTTGTTTACGCATGGGATCACTATTCCTAGTTAGCTCTCAAAACAAAGGCTAGGAGGCATCCACGGAGCTGCAGGAGAATGAGGGCCATGAGCCAGTTTTTCTCAGCACTCTGATTTCTAAATGTTTTTTTTTTTAATGGAAAAAAAAAACAAAAAAATTTAGCCTTTAGTTATCAACCCAAATTTATTTAACTTTGGCCCTTAACCCAATCTTTTCCTTGTGTGTTACCCAGTTTAAAATTTTCAGGAAGTCATTTAAATAAGCAGGCATTTTATAGAATCAATGCCTTACTTTAGGTTTGAAAAGAAGTGTATCTTCTCATATGACAGTAAAAACAAAAAGAGAAAGACACTAAAAAAGAATTTCCCCCACCGAGGAAAACACTTAGAGGCAAGTGCAATTTAAAAATTATATCTAAAGGGGATCATTGTTATAAGTCCTTTAGCCCTTGGACTCTAAATTGAGGGGATTAAAAAAACAAGAATTTCAAAAGTATTTCGAACAAATTTATTTTCCCCTCAGTTTTTAAAGGGGGGGCATTGAAAGGCATTAATTAAATCAAGACAGATCATGTACTTGAGAAAAAGAAATTAATTGAAACACAGCACTTATGTTGATTTAGCTTCTGCCTCCGTTGAGGTATCTTATTTATTTAAAGTTACTGGTTGGATCAAGAACCCATAGAGAATAGGAAAGGTTCTATAAAACCTTCATCACAGAGACGGAGAGAGGTAAATCCATGTCACAGGGGCAAAGCTTACAGTTTACAAATGGGACTGCCAGGTTGTTGGGTTGGGGGAATTGAAATATATTTTTTAAAAATGCACTCTTTAAAAAAGCCTAATGACAGGGTGCTGAAAACTTGCATGGTGCTCTCAGAAATTAGCCTTGTTTGACAGATTTCTCGTATTGACAGTAATGTGCATGGGCAGATACATTTTGCCTCTATGTCTCTATAAAAAATAATAATAATTAAAACTACTCTATCCAGTAATCCTAATTTGCACGAAGTTATAATGTCCACATAACGTGCCTTGCCTTGAAATCTAAAAAGTGACATCACTACACTTGTTTTGCTGCATTTATTATCATTTTAAATCTTTACCATTTTTATGACAAAATATTTTGTACTCCAGATGGGAAAACGGAAAAAAAAAAGTGACATCATGGATTTTTTAAGCAGTTATAACTTTATCTCACATTTATAAAGCATATCATGGCTGTGTATAGTTGCCGCTTAAAAATTGTAATCGACCAGCAATATTTTCAGTATTTTGGTGTTTTTTCTATTAATCTTTCATGTTTTTCATCTTCCAATTAATATTGGGGGGAGGGGATTCAAATTTATACGAATTATGCAATACCAAGTTTTGCCTATGTAGGTAGTGCTTTTAGCTGTATTGGTTATTATAGGTAAGTACACAGATTTAAAAGACAAAAGATTAATGTATGCTTTTTGTTTGTTCGTTTTCTTTGTTTGTTTTAATTGACCAAAGTGGGTACTGCTGTTTTTGCAGTGTGATGAGGTCCTTTTGTGTACTAAGAGATGGACAGGGGATTTTTTTTTTTATACATACATATATCTATATATTCTGGGGTGGGTGGGGAGTATTTTTAACACTTGACAGTGTAGCTGTGAAGCAGTGCACCATTGGCTGGGTGAGGGCTACAAAGCGACTCTTCTGCCTACTGTGATAAAAATCTCAAAAAAGGTGTCCTCTTTTTAACTTTCCACCTGGGGTGCAAGCTGAACTCATTTCTGGTTTTAAATGATAGTGGTAATAATGATGATAATGAAAGATAGATAGATAGATAAATAAATAAGTAAAAAATAAATAAAGGATTCTGTTGGAGGCAGACTTGACTTGAGGGGAAAATTACTCTTTTTTCATTTTGAGGCATCAAAACCCACAGAGAGCCAAAGCCTTTTAAAATTTTGCAAAGATATAGCGTCCTAGGCCATGGCATAAAAATATTTTGAGGACAGAATCACATACACAATAGATACTAATAAGACTTTTGTCCTCCAAAGGCGTCTTATCCTGCTACATTTTGTATTTCAGCACATAGTACCCAAGTACAAAATGCATATGTACCGTGTCATTGTGAAGGGCTCTTTCTCTAAGAGCCTTGCTACATATTACAATTATTCACATGGAAAGCAGCCAGCTCCACTTGCTTAAGACCTTGAAGGGCTCCCCACTCTGCCAACGAAAAGGATGTCAACATGACCCCTTCCTCCTTACAAGGAGCTAGTGCTTTTAGTTTGTTACATGGGGCTCTCTTTCAACATTATGTTCCTGGCATCGGCAGGAAAGGAAGCAGTGAACCGGTGCTTCATTCCTTTCTTGCCTTACTTGCCTATAGAAACAGTTGTGCTACATCAAGGTTCCAAAGAAGCAGAGCAGTGACTCCTTCCCATGCGACTAGTTGTAAGATGTAGCTGGAATCTTAAATTCCATGGAAGTGGTGATGAGGATTGGGCATATTTTAAAGAGAAAAAACCTATGTAGACATTAGTATTCTGTATATGGGAGGTGATTAAGATCACACCAATCTTCCTACCGCTCTATTGTGACAAGTGCCCATACAACGCCCGGGCACTGGGCTGAGAGCCAGGAAAACTGACCAATATAATCACAAATTGCCCCCCCCAATGTAACACTATTGTTTGTACAGGTGTAATCTGTATGATCTTCACAGCTGGCATGATAGTATTTATGTTGTCCTTGGGTATCTGTTCCTGAATACAAAATGTAAATTGAGAAGCTGCTCACAGATCTTGAGGTACAATTTTTATCTGCCACTGGCTTCAGCAGGCAGTTTTAACTATTATAATAAAGTTATGATGAAATAATCCTTTCAAATATATCCTCCTTGGAAAAAAAAGGATTTGAGAGAAAAGCATCCTGAAATTATAAATCCTTTAGGGACATAAAGGTGCTTGCAACAGATTATTGCATGTGAATCATGGTGTTTCACTTTCTTTCTTTTTTTCACAGCAGCTTCCTAATGCTGTATCAGAAACCACTATTGAAATTGCTCTGAATTTTGTAAACCAGCTTGATCAACAGTGCTCAGGGCTGCCACTGAAAAAAATTAACAAAAAGTAAAGTGGACTCAAAAGCCCCACTTTATTTGTGGGGTCACTGTGTGGATGTTGAGTCACCACCGATGGTGAATGCTGCAGTAACTGTTGTTTTCTCCTTTTTGAATCCTCTTTAAAATGGTAATGAACGTGACAGCAACAGCATGGGCATGGTCTTTCTCTCGAGCTCCCCTGTCCTGATTTCCAATTTGGGGGCTGCATCAATAGAACATTTTCGGAGAGTGTTGCATCTGTAAACCCTCATGGCAATTGCAAAATTGTAGGAAGATATTTTTTTTTTAATGGTAGCGTTTGAATTTAACAAAATCAAAAATGAAACCAACCAAACACTGGCTCTTTTTTTCTGAGCCCTAATGTAAGTGAATTAATTCACTAAATAAATGGCTGTTGGGAATAACTGACACGTACAAGCAGGTCTCATTGAGAATCCTTTAGCCGGTGGCCCAATAAAATAGATAATGTATTCTCTCATTTCATTATTTAATACTAAGCAGGTATGAACTGTATAGTTAAAGTTAACTGGGGGACTACAATTGTTAGCTATTCAGCAGGACGCTTCTTAAACACGGAACAGTGAAGCAGGATGAAAAAAAGATGAGTTCAGACTTTAAAGTGCAATAGTTTAAATGATCCTGATCCCTGTTAAAGGCATAGTCTCAACTGAACTTTTTCATATAATCCTGGAATGGATTTATAAAAAATATATAAATAGGTAAGACATTCTTATTTATAAAGTGCTAACTTGCTCTGTGAAATATCCCCCCCCCCCTT